>NW_027602229.1:0-44000 GCF_053455715.1 Rhinoraja longicauda | reverse complement strand
AGGGAGGGGGACCTCCCCTTTCTCTCTCTCCCCCAGACACACTCTGTGCTTTTTTCGCAAGACTTGCCCCGGTCGCCCACGAGCATAGGGGCCCCATGCTGATCTGTGTATGTTAAGTGATTGCAATAACAAAAAACACTACTTTAAAACAATTAGCGCTTTTTTTGAAACATTCGCGGTTACTAAGTGCTTCTCACGGCGATGTATAAGTGCTCTTCGCAATAATGTAGCACCCATCTCACACAAGCTGAAGACCTTGAAAAAAAAAGGTTAGAAATAAAAAAATGTAAATTTAAAACCTCAGTAAAGTGTTCGCAACAATGTAGCACCCATCTCACACAAGCTGAAAAAAAAATGTTAAAAATGTTAAAAATTAAAAAATGTAAATGCGGAGGAGGGGAGAGGGATGGAGGGGGGGAGGGGAGGGGGAAGGGGTGGGAGGGGAGGGGGAAGGGGGGAAGGGGGGAGGTGGAGGGAGGGGGGAGGGAGGGGGGAAGGGTGGAGGGAGGGGATCTCCCCTTTTCCCAGTACCCCTCTTTCCCCGTTGGGCCCGTCCCCGAGGTGTGAGGGAGGTGGGGAGGGATGGGGAGGGATTTGGGGAGGAGGAGGGGAGGGAGTGGGGATGGAGGTGGGAAGGAGTGGGGAGGAAGGGGTTGAGGGGGGAAGGGGGACCTCCCCTTTCTTTTTTCGAAACACTTGCCCCGGTGGCCCACGAGCATAGGGGCCCCATGCTGATCTGTGTATGTTAAGTAACATGCAATAAAAAACACAACTTTAAAAAACAATCAGTTGCTTTTCGCAACAATGTAGCACCCATCTCACACAAGCATTGTGACGTCACAAGCTGAAGACCTTGAAAAAAAAGGTTAAAAATAAAAAAATGTAAATTTGTAAAGAGTAGACACCCAATAGCAGCTGGTTGTCCATTGTGACGTCACACGCTGAATACCTCGGGGGGGGGGGGGGAAGGGGGGTCAGCTCGAGTTCATCTCACAGGGGCATTGTGACATCACAATGAAGATTAATCCGCACCGCAGCGCCCCCCTTCTGTAAAAACTTCGATAAATCAGGGGGGACAGCGCTTTAAAACCTCTGTAACTTAAAAAACATGCGACCAAATTAAATGAAAATATCGCGGCCGGTCAGCCGGGAGGTTGGTGATCAAGGCGGTGCAAAATCCGTGGCGCGACGGTTTACAGTTTTTCCGAAATGACTGATATATACACAAACCCAGTATACAAACAAATTTATAAACAAGACCTGAGTTTTAATAGTATACTAGCACAAGTGTGACCGTTGGGCCCGTCCTCGTAGGGTTTCCATTGTAACCGGGAGGGGAGTGGGGGGGAGGGAAGGGGGAGGGAGGGGGGAGGGAGAGGGGAGGGAGGGGGGTAGGGGGGGAGAGGGAGGGAGGGGGGAGGGAGGGGGGGAGGGAGAGGGGAGGGAGGGGGGTAGGGGGGAGGGGGAGGGAGGGGGAGAGGGGAGGGGGGAGGGAGGGGGACCTCCACCTTTCCCAGTACCCCTCTTTCCCTGTTGGGCCCGTCCTCGTAGGATTTCATTGTAACCGGGAGGAGGGGAGGGAGGAAATGGGGAGGGAGGGCGGAGGGAGGTGTGGAGGGAGGAGGGAGGGGGAGGGAGGGGAGGATGGGGGTAAAGGGGGAGGGAGAGGGGTAGGGGGAGAGGGATGGGGAGGGGAGGGGGAAGGGGGAGGGATGGGGAGGGAGAGGGGAAGGAGGGGGGTGGGGGGGAGGGGGAGGGAGGGGGAGGGGAGGGAGGGGGACCACCCCCTTTTCCCAGTAGCCCTCTTTCCCCGTTGGGCCCGTCCTCGTAGGGTTTCCATTGTAACCGGGAGGATGGGAGGCAGGGAAGGGAGGGAGGAGGGGAGGGGGAGGGAGGGGGGGAGGGGAGGGTGGAGGGGAGGGGGAAGGGGGGAGGGGGAGGGAGAGGGGAGGGAGGGGTAGGGGGAGGGGAGGGAGGGGGGAGGGAGGGGGGAGGGGGGAAGAGAGGGGGGAGGGAGTGTGGGGGGAGGGAGTGTGGAGGGAGGGGGGATGGAGGGGGAGGGGGACCTCCCCTTTTCCCAGTACCCCTCTTTCCCCGTTGGGCTTCGTAGGGTTTCCATTGTAGCCTGGAGGGGATTGGGGGGGGTGAGGGGAGGGAGGGAGGTGTGGAGGGGGAGGGGAGGGGGAGGGGAGGGGGAGGGAGGGGGGAGGGGAGGGGTGGAGGTGGGGAAGGGAGGGAGAGGGGTAGGGGGGAGGGGAGGGAGGGGGGAGGGAGGGGGAAGGGAGGGGGAGGGAGGGATGGAGGGGACGGAGGGATTTAGGGGGGAGGTGTGAGGGAGGGTGGAGGGAGTTGGGGAGGGAGGGGGAGGAGTTTTAGGAGGGAGTGGGGATGGAGGTGGGAAGGAGGGGGGAGGAAGGGGTTGAGGGGGGAAGGGGGACCTCCCCTTTTCCTAGTACCCCTCTTTCCCCCCACCACCAAGCCCACTCCGCAACGATCTCTCTCCCCCAGACACACTCTCAGTGTCTTTTCACAAAATTTCCGGTCACTAAGCTTCCGGTCTTAAGCTCAGGGGTGACCGAGCTTTTGCGGTTGCAGCTCCTGGACTGTGGAACAGCATCCCTCTCCCCATCAGAACTGCCCCCTCCATCCACTCCTTTAAGTCAAGGCTCAAAACCTATTTCTACTCCCTAGCGTTTGAGGCTCATTGAGGAGGTGCTGTAAACTGTTTGCGTGCCACTGTATGTTTCATTTTTTTCCTTAGTACCTAATCAGATGTACAGCACTTTGGTCAATGTGGGTTGTTTTTAAATGTGCTATACAAAAATAATTGACTTGACTTGACCAAGTGCTTCTCATAAAAAAATGTAAATTTGTAAAGAGTAGACACCCAATAGCAGCTGCTTGTCCATTGTGACATCACACGCTGAATACCGCGGGTTGGGGTAAGCGGGGTCAGCTCGAGTTCATCCCACAGGGGCATTGTGACATCACAATGAAGATTAATCCGCACCGCAGCGCCCCCCTTCTGCAAAAACTTCGATTAATCGGGGGGGCAGCGCTTTAAAACCACTGTAACTTAAAAAACATGCGACCAAATTAAATGAAAATATCGCGGCCGGTCAGATATTGCGACCTCCCCTTTTCCCAGTACCCCTCTTTCCCCCACCACCAAGCCCCCTCCGCAACGACCCCTGTTGTCCCCCTCCCCAGTCCCCATTCTCAGACCCCCCATTCTCTCTCTCCCCCAGACACACTCCAAGTGCTGTTTCGCAACACTTGCCCCGGTGGCCCACGAGCATCGAGGCCCCATGCTGATCTGTGTATGTTAAGTGACTTGCAATAAAAAAGACTACTTGAAAACAGTGCTGTTTAAAGTGCTGTTTAAAGTGCTGTTTAAGTGCTGTTCTTGCTACATTCGCGGTCACTTAGTGCTTCTCACGACCTTGAAAAAAAAGGTCAGAAAAAAAATGTAAATTTAAAACCTCTGTAAAGATTAAACACCCAATAGCAGCTGCTTGTCCATTGTCACGTCACACGCTGAATACCGCGGGGGGGGGGGGGGGGAAAGGGGGGTCAGCTCGAGCTCATCTCACAGGGGCATTGTGACATCACACGCTGAAGATTAAATCCGCACCGCAGCGCCCCCCTGAAAAAGGGGGGGGGGGGGCAGCACTTTAAAACCTCTGTAACTTAAAAAACGCGCGACCAAATTAAATGAAAATATCACGGCCGAGCGAGCGCGAGATTGGCGATTGAGGCGGTGCGAAAACCGTCGCGCTACAGTTCGCCGTTTTGCCGCAATCGCTGTTATCTATATACCAGGTCAAACCCCCAAAAAATACATACACATAAAAGATCTGAGTTTTAATAGTATACTAGCACAAGTGTGCCCGTTGGGCCCGTCCTCGTATGGTCTCCATTGTAACCGGGAGGGGAGTGGGGGGGGAGGGAAGGGGGAGGGAGAAGGGGAGGGGGAAGGAGGGGGGAGGGGAGGTGGGAGGGATGGGGGAAGGGGGGTGGATGGAGGTGGAGGGGGTAGGGGAAGGTGGGGAGGGGGGAGGGAGAGGGGAGGGAGGGGGGGAGGGAGGGTGGAGGGAGGGGGAGGGAAGGGGGAGGGGGACCTCCCCTTTTCCCAGTACCCCTCTTTCCCCGTTGGTCCCGTCCTCTTAGGGTTTCCATTGTAACCGGGAGGAGGGGAGGGAGGGAAGGGGGAGGGAGGGAGGAGGGAGGTGTGGAGGGAGGAGGGGAGGGAGGGGGGAGGGGAGGGGGGAGGGGGGAAGGGGGGAGGGAGAGGGGAGGGAGGGGGTGGAGGGGGAGGGAGGGGGGAGGGAGGGGGGAGGGGAGGGGGGAGACCTCCCCTTTTCCCAGTACCCCTCTTTCCCCGTTGGGCCCGTCCTCGTAGGGTTTCCATTGTAACCGGGAGGGGAGTGGGGGGATGGAAGGGGGAGAGAGGGAGGAGAGAGGGGGGGAAGGGGAGGGAGGGGGGAGGGGAGGGGGGAAGGGGGGAGGGGGAGTGAGGGGGTAGGGGGGAGGGGAAGGGAGGGGGAGGTAGGGGGAGAGGGGAGGGGGGAGGGGGAGGGAGCGGGGATGGAGGGGGATGGGAGGGGGGAGGGGGGAGGGAGGGGGACCTCCCCTTTTCCCAGTACCCCTATTTCCCCGTTGGGCCCGTCCTCGTAGGGTTTCCATTGTAACCGGGAGGAGGGGAGGGAGGGAAGGGGGAGGGAAGGGGGAGGGAGCGAGGTGTGGAGGGAGGAGGGGAGGGAGGGGGGGAAGGGGAGGGGGAAGGGGGGAGGGGTGGAAGGGGGAGGGGGGAGGGAGAGGGGAGAGGGGAATGGGGGAGGGGGAGGGAGGGGGGAGGGAGGGGGAGGGGGGAGGACCTCCCCTTTTCCCAGTACCCCTCTTTCCCCATTGGGCCCGTCCTCGTAGGGTTTCCATTGTAACCGGGAGGGGAGTGGAGGGAGGGAAGGGGAGGGAGGGAGTAGGGAGGTGTGGAGGGGGAGGGGAGGGGGAGGGAGGGGGGGATGGGAGGGGGAAGGGGAGGGAGGGGGACCTCCCCTTTTCCCAGTACCCCTCTTTCCCCGTTGGGCCCGTCCCCGTAGGGTTTCCATTGTAACCGGAAGGGGGGGAGGGAGGGTGGAAGGAGGGAGGAGGGGGAGAGGGATGGAAGGGTGGAGGGAGGGGTGGAGGGATGGAGGGAAGGAGGGAGGGGGGAGTTGGGGAGGGAGGGGTGAGGGAGGTGGGGAGGGATGGGGAGGGAGATGGGGAGGAAGGGGGGAGGGAGTGGGGATGGAGGTGGGAAGGAGTGGGGAGGAAGGGGTTGAGGGGGGAGGGGGACCTCCCCTTTTCCCAGTACCCCCATGCTGATCTGTGTATGTTAAGTGACTTGCAATAAAAAATACAACTTTAAAAAACAATCAGTCGCTTTTCGCAACAATGTAGCACCCATCTCACACAAGCATTGTGACGTCACAAGCTGAAGACCTTGAAAAAAAGGTTAAAAATAAAAAAATGTAAATTTGTAAAGAGTAGACACCCAATAGCAGCTGCTTGTCCATTGTGACGTCACACGCTGAAGACTAAATCGGCACCGCAGCGCCCCCTATAGAAACTTCAGTAAGGGGGGGGGCAGTGCTTTTAAACCTCTGTAACTTAACAAATGTGCGACCGAATAAAATTAAAATATCATTTTCCAGCAGCTGTCAGCGTGGTGATTAAGGCGGTGCAAACATCGTGGCACTACGGTTCACCGTTTTTCCGAAATCAGCGAAACCACAGATATATATATATATTAATTTAACACAAGATCTGAGTTTTAATAGTATACTAGCACGAGTGTGCCCGTTGGACCCGTCCTCGTAGGGTTTCCATTGTAACCGGGAGGGGAGTGGGGGGAGGGAAGGGGGAGGGAGGGAGGAGGGGAGGGGGAGGGAGGGGGAGGGGGAGGGGGAGGGGGGGAGGGGAGGGGGGAAGGGGGGAGGGGGGAGGGATGGGGGAGGGGGGAGGGAGGGGGGAGGGGTGGAGGGGAGGGGGGAGGGAGGGGTGGGAGGGGGGAATGGGGAGGGAGGGGGAGGGGAAGGGGGGAGGGGAAGGGGGGAGGGAGGGGGACCTCCCCTTTTCCCAGTACCCCGCTTTCTCCGTTGGGCCCGTCCTCGTAGGGTTTCCATTGTAACCGGGAGGATGGGAGGGAGGGAAGGGGGAGGAAGGGAGGAGGGAGGTGTGGAGGGAGGAGGGGAGGGGGAGGGAGGGGGGGAGGGGAGGGTGGAGTGGAGGGTGGAGTGGAGGGGGGAAGGGGGGTAGGGGGGGAGGGAGGGGGACCTCCCCTTTTCCCAGTACCCCTCTTTCCCCGTTGGGCCCGTCCCCATAGGGTTTCCATTGTAACCGGGAGGGGGGGAGGGAGGGTGGAAGGAGGGGGGAGGGGGAGAGGGATGGAAGGGTGGAGGGAGGGGGGTGGGAGTGGGGGAGGGAGGGATGGAGGGAAGGAGGGAGGGGGGGGGAGTTAGGGGGGAGGGTTGAGGGAGGTGGGGAGGGATGGGGGAGGGAGTTGGGGAGGGAGTGGGAGGAGGGGGGGAGGGAGTGGGGATGGAGGTGGGAAGGAGGGGGAGGAAGGGGTTGAGGGGTGAAGGGGAACCTCCCCTTTTCCCAGTACCCCTCTTTCCCCCACCACCAAGCCCCCTCCGCAACGACCCCTGTTGTCCCCCTCCCCAGTCCCCATTCTCAGACCCCCCCCATTCTCTCTCCCCCAGAAACACTCTCAGTGCTTTTTTCGAAACACTTGCCCCAGTGGCCCACGAGCATAGGGGCCCAATGCTGATCTGTGTATGTTAAGTGACTTGCAATTTTAAAAAAAACTTTAGAAAAAGATAAGTGCTTTTTAAGTGCTTGTTTTGAAACATTCGCGGTCACATAGTGCTTCTCACTGCGATCTGTTAGTGGTGCTTTTCGAAACAATGTAGCACCCATCTCACACAAGCATTGGGAGGATGGGAGGGAGGGAAGGGGAGGGAGGGAGGAGTGGAGGGAGGAGGGGAGGAAGGGGAGGGAAGGGAGGGGGGATGGGGAGGGGGAGGGAAGGGAGGGGGGATGGGATGGGGAAGGGGGGAGGGAGGGGGACCTCCCCTTTTCCCAGTACCCCTCTTTCCCCGTTGGGCCCGTCCTCGTAGGGTTTCCATTGTAACCGGGAGGAGGGGAGGGAGGGAAGGGGGAGGGAGGGAGGAGGGAGGTGTGGAGGGTGGAGGGGAGGGGGAGGGAGGGGGGAGGGGAGGGGGAAGCGGGGGAGGGAGGCGGACCTCCCCTTTTCCCAGTACCCCTCTTTCCCCGTTGGGCCCGTCCTCATAGGGTTTCCATTGTAACCGGCAGGAGGGGAGGGAGGGAAGGGGGAGGGAGGGAGCAGGGATGTGTGGAGGGAGGAGGGGAGGGGGAGGGAGGGGGGAGGGAGAAGGGAGGGAGGGGGGAGTGAGGGGGGAGGGAGGGGGACCTCCCCTTTTCCCAGTACCCCTCTTTCCCCGTTGGGCCCGTCCCCGTAGGGTTTCCATTGTAACCAGAAGGGGGTGAGGGAGGGTGGAAGGAGGGGGGAGGGGGAGAGGGATGGAAGGGTGGAGGGAGGGGTGGAGGGATGGAGGGAAGGAGGGAGGGGGGAGTTGGGGAGGGAGGGGTGAGGGAGGTGGGGAGGGATGGGGAGGGAGATGGGGAGGAAGGGGGGAGGGAGTGGGGATGGAGGTGGGAAGGAGTGGGGAGGAAGGGGTTGAGGGGGGAGGGGGACCTCCCCTTTTCCCAGTACCCCCATGCTGATCTGTGTATGTTAAGTGACTTGCAATAAAAAATACAACTTTAAAAAACAATCAGTCGCTTTTCGCAACAATGTAGCACCCATCTCACACAAGCATTGTGACGTCACAAGCTGAAGACCTTGAAAAAAAAGGTTAAAAATAAAAAAATGTAAATTTGTAAAGAGTAGACACCCAATAGCAGCTGCTTGTCCATTGTGACGTCACACGCTGAAGACTAAATCGGCACCGCAGCGCCCCCTATAGAAACTTCAGTAAGGGGGGGGGCAGTGCTTTTAAACCTCTGTAACTTAACAAATGTGCGACCGAATAAAATTAAAATATCATTTTCCAGCAGCTGTCAGCGTGGTGATTAAGGCGGTGCAAACATCGTGGCACTACGGTTCACCGTTTTTCCGAAATCAGCGAAACCACAGATATATATATATATTAATTTAACACAAGATCTGAGTTTTAATAGTATACTAGCACGAGTGTGCCCGTTGGACCCGTCCTCGTAGGGTTTCCATTGTAACCGGGAGGGGAGTGGGGGGAGGGAAGGGGGAGGGAGGGAGGAGGGGAGGGGGAGGGAGGGGGAGGGGGAGGGGGAGGGGGGGAGGGGAGGGGGGAAGGGGGGAGGGGGGAGGGATGGGGGAGGGGGGAGGGAGGGGGGAGGGGTGGAGGGGAGGGGGGAGGGAGGGGTGGGAGGGGGGAATGGGGAGGGAGGGGGAGGGGAAGGGGGGAGGGGAAGGGGGGAGGGAGGGGGACCTCCCCTTTTCCCAGTACCCCGCTTTCTCCGTTGGGCCCGTCCTCGTAGGGTTTCCATTGTAACCGGGAGGATGGGAGGGAGGGAAGGGGGAGGAAGGGAGGAGGGAGGTGTGGAGGGAGGAGGGGAGGGGGAGGGAGGGGGGGAGGGGAGGGTGGAGTGGAGGGTGGAGTGGAGGGGGGAAGGGGGGTAGGGGGGGAGGGAGGGGGACCTCCCCTTTTCCCAGTACCCCTCTTTCCCCGTTGGGCCCGTCCCCATAGGGTTTCCATTGTAACCGGGAGGGGGGGAGGGAGGGTGGAAGGAGGGGGGAGGGGGAGAGGGATGGAAGGGTGGAGGGAGGGGGGTGGGAGTGGGGGAGGGAGGGATGGAGGGAAGGAGGGAGGGGGGGGGAGTTAGGGGGGAGGGTTGAGGGAGGTGGGGAGGGATGGGGGAGGGAGTTGGGGAGGGAGTGGGAGGAGGGGGGGAGGGAGTGGGGATGGAGGTGGGAAGGAGGGGGAGGAAGGGGTTGAGGGGTGAAGGGGAACCTCCCCTTTTCCCAGTACCCCTCTTTCCCCCACCACCAAGCCCCCTCCGCAACGACCCCTGTTGTCCCCCTCCCCAGTCCCCATTCTCAGACCCCCCCCATTCTCTCTCCCCCAGAAACACTCTCAGTGCTTTTTTCGAAACACTTGCCCCAGTGGCCCACGAGCATAGGGGCCCAATGCTGATCTGTGTATGTTAAGTGACTTGCAATTTAAAAAAAAACTTTAGAAAAAGATAAGTGCTTTTTAAGTGCTTGTTTTGAAACATTCGCGGTCACATAGTGCTTCTCACTGCGATCTGTTAGTGGTGCTTTTCGAAACAATGTAGCACCCATCTCACACAAGCATTGGGAGGATGGGAGGGAGGGAAGGGGAGGGAGGGAGGAGTGGAGGGAGGAGGGGAGGAAGGGGAGGGAAGGGAGGGGGGATGGGGAGGGGGAGGGAAGGGAGGGGGGATGGGATGGGGAAGGGGGGAGGGAGGGGGACCTCCCCTTTTCCCAGTACCCCTCTTTCCCCGTTGGGCCCGTCCTCGTAGGGTTTCCATTGTAACCGGGAGGAGGGGAGGGAGGGAAGGGGGAGGGAGGGAGGAGGGAGGTGTGGAGGGTGGAGGGGAGGGGGAGGGAGGGGGGAGGGGAGGGGGAAGCGGGGGAGGGAGGCGGACCTCCCCTTTTCCCAGTACCCCTCTTTCCCCGTTGGGCCCGTCCTCATAGGGTTTCCATTGTAACCGGCAGGAGGGGAGGGAGGGAAGGGGGAGGGAGGGAGCAGGGATGTGTGGAGGGAGGAGGGGAGGGGGAGGGAGGGGGGAGGGAGAAGGGAGGGAGGGGGGAGTGAGGGGGGAGGGAGGGGGACCTCCCCTTTTCCCAGTACCCCTCTTTCCCCGTTGGGCCCGTCCCCGTAGGGTTTCCATTGTAACCAGAAGGGGGTGAGGGAGGGTGGAAGGAGGGGGGAGGGGGAGAGGGATGGAAGGGTGGAGGGAGGGGGGAGGGAAGGAGGGAGGGGGGAGTTAGGGGAGGAGGGGTGAGGGAGGTGGAGAGGGAGTTGGGGAGGAGGGGGGGAGGGAGTGGGAATGGAGGTGGGTAGGAGTGGGGAGGAAGGGGTTGAGGGGGGAAGGGGGGAGGGAGGGAATAGGGGCCCCATGCTGATCTGTGTATGTTAAGTGACTTGCACAACTTTTAAAAACTGGCAGTTGCTTTTCGCAACAATGTTGCAACCATCTCACACAAGCATTGTGACGTCACAAGCTGAAGACCTTGAAAAAAAAGGTCAGAAAAAAAATTATGTAAATTTAAAGTAGTAAACACCCAATAGCAGCTGCTTGTCCATCGCGAGCTGATCTCTCATTGGTGCACGGGTGCCATTGTGACGTCACACGCTGAAGCCCCTTCAAGAAAAGGGTTAGAAATGAAAAATTTAAACTTTAATATTTCTCTAGCTTTAAAAAGGTAGCTTCAATTTGAATGAAAGTACTTACAATAGTTGGCCAGGTTAATGGTGAATATGGCGGTACAAAAATCGTAGCGCATTGGTGTACCGTCTTGGAGGAGTAGGGTTTGTAAATTAAGCGTCAAGCAAAGACACTTCGGAATCTTTCGTACATACGGAATCTTTCGTACATACACACGAACGCAGAGTTTTAGTAGTATACTAGCACAAATGTGCCCGTTGGGCCCGTCCTCGTAGGGTTTCCATTGCGACCTGGGGAAATTGCTTTTTTATTTAAAATAAATTGTCTGTTAAATAAATTGTCTGTTAAAAAAATAATCTCAATTGGGGGGGACGGTGAGGTGGGGGGGGGGGGGGTTGGAGAGGGGGAAAGGGGAAAGGGGAAAAGGGGAGAGGGAGCGCAATTAAAATTGAGATGTCACACGCCGAGGACGATTAAGCAGGTGGAAAAGGAATTTATTAAAGTAAAAAAATGCGAATAACTCAAAACATAACAATTTGAACATTAAAGATCTATTTTATTAACTTGTCAGTTTCTCTTTTGCTTGCTTCTTCGTTGATCATCGAGACATTGAGTTCTTTCTTCTTGGGTCTTTTATTGCCTTCTGTTATGCATACTTTCTCGTTGACCCTCAGTTTTTTGTTGTTGCATATCTTGTCCCTCTATGTTATGCTTTCTTTCTCGATGATCCTTCACGTTCAATTATTTGTTGTTGTTCCTCTTGTTCCCTTCTGCTCCTCACTGTCTGCCGATGTCACTTTGCGTCGTTCCTTCCTTGACCAAGCTGTGAATTGTTTGCTCCCTCCTCTTGGCATGATCTAGAAAGTATAGAAATATCAGGATGTATATATTTATAATAAATTCCAAATAAAAACCTACTTATTAATGAAAACGTAAATCATTAGATCCGAATGGCAATTTCTTTTTCTTGAAATAAAATAAACTTCAAAAAGGTTCTTTAGTACCTGTCACTTTCTGTTTAGCGTTCTTTCTCGTTGATCCTCACACGTTCAGTTATTTGTTGTTGCTCCTCTTGTTCCCTTCTGCTCCTCACTGTCTTTCGATGTCTCTTTGCGTCGTTCCTTCCTTGACCAAGCTGTGAATTGTTTGCTCCCTCCTCTTGGCATAATCTAAAAATATATAGAAATATCACGATGTATATATTTATAAATTCTAAATAAAAACCTACTTATTAATGAACACGAAATCATTAGATCAAAATGGCAATTTCTTTTTCTTGAAATAAAATAAACCTCAAAAAGGTTCTTTAGTACCTGTCACTTTCTGTTTTGCGTCCGTTCTCGTTGATCCTCACACGTCCCGTTATTTATTGTTGCTCCTCTTGTTCCATTCTGTCTCTCACTGTCTCTCGATGTCTCTTCTGCTACTCACTCCCTCTCGATGTCTCCTTGCGTCATTCCTTCCTTGACCATGCTGTGACTTGTTTGCTTCCTCCCCTTGGCATGATCTAAAAAGTATAGAAATATCAGGATGTATGTATATTTTTATAAATTCTAAATAAAAACCTACTTACCAATGAACACGAAAGCATTAGCTCAAAATGGCTTTTTTTTCTTGAAATAAAATAAATCTCAATCAAAAAGGTTCTTTAGTACCTGTCACTTTCTGTTTTGCGTCTTTCTCGTTGATCCTCACACGTTCCGTCATTTATTGTTGCTCCTCTTGTCCCATTCTGTCCCTCACTGCCTCTCGATGTCACTTCTGCTACTCACTCCCTTTCGCTGTCTCCTCGCGTCGTTCCTTCCTTGACCAAGCTGTGAATTGTTTGCTCCCTCCTCCTGGCATTATCTAAAAAGCATAGAAATATTAGGATGTATATTTTTATAAATTCTAAATAAAAACCTACTTACTAATGAACACGAAAGCATTAGATCAAAATGGCATTTTTTTCTTGAAATAAAATAAACTTCAAAAAAAAGTTTCTTTAGTACCTGTCACTTTCTGTTTGCTTTCTTTCTCATTGATCCTCACACGTCCAGTTACTTGTTGTTGCTCCTCTTGTTCTCTTCTGCTCCTCACTGTCTTTCGATGTCTCTTTGTGTCGTTCCTTCCTTGACCAAGCTGTGAATTGTTTGCTCCCTCCTCTTGGCATGATCTCAAAAATATTGAAATATCAATAGACAATAGACAATAGGTGCAGGAGTGGGCCATTCAGCCCTTCGAGCCAGCACCGCCATTCAATGCGATGATGGCTGATCACTGTCAATCAGTACCCCGTTCCTGCCTTCTCCCCATACCCCCTCACTCCGCTATCCTTAAGAGCTCTATCTAGCTCTCTACGTATATCAGGATGTATATATTTATAAAATCTAAATAAAAACCTACTTATTAATGAACACAAAATCATTAGATCAAAATGGCAATCTTTTTTTTCTTGAAATAAAATAAACCTCAAAAAGGTTCTTTAGTACCTGTCACTTTCTGTTTTGCGTCCGTTCTCGTTGATCCTCACACGTCCCGTTATTTATTGTTGCTCCTCTTGTTCCATTCTGTCTCTCACTGTCTCTCGATGTCTCTTCTGCTACTCACTCCCTCTCGATGTCTCCTTGCGTCATTCCTTCCTTGACCATGCTGTGACTTGTTTGCTTCCTCCCCTTGGCATGATCTAAAAAGTATAGAAATATCAGGATGTATGTATATTTTTATAAATTCTAAATAAAAACCTACTTACCAATGAACACGAAAGCATTAGCTCAAAATGGCTTTTTTTTCTTGAAATAAAATAAATCTCAATCAAAAAGGTTCTTTAGTACCTGTCACTTTCTGTTTTGCGTCTTTCTCGTTGATCCTCACACGTTCCGTCATTTATTGTTGCTCCTCTTGTCCCATTCTGTTCCTCACTGCCTCTCGATGTCACTTCTGCTACTCACTCCCTTTCGCTGTCTCCTCGCGTCGTTCCTTCCTTGACCAAGCTGTGAATTGTTTGCTCCCTCCTCCTGGCATTATCTAAAAAGCATAGAAATATTAGGATGTATATTTTTATAAATTCTAAATAAAAACCTACTTACTAATGAACACGAAAGCATTAGATCAAAATGGCATTTTTTTCTTGAAATAAAATAAACTTCAAAAAAAAGTTTCTTTAGTACCTGTCACTTTCTGTTTGCTTTCTTTCTCATTGATCCTCACACGTCCAGTTACTTGTTGTTGCTCCTCTTGTTCTCTTCTGCTCCTCACTGTCTTTCGATGTCTCTTTGTGTCGTTCCTTCCTTGACCAAGCTGTGAATTGTTTGCTCCCTCCTCTTGGCATGATCTCAAAAATATTGAAATATCAATAGACAATAGACAATAGGTGCAGGAGTGGGCCATTCAGCCCTTCGAGCCAGCACCGCCATTCAATGCGATGATGGCTGATCACTGTCAATCAGTACCCCGTTCCTGCCTTCTCCCCATACCCCCTCACTCCGCTATCCTTAAGAGCTCTATCTAGCTCTCTACGTATATCAGGATGTATATATTTATAAAATCTAAATAAAAACCTACTTATTAATGAACACAAAATCATTAGATCAAAATGGCAATCTTTTTTTTCTTGAAATAAAATAAACCTCAAAAAGGTTCTTTAGTACCTGTCACTTTCTGTTCTGTGTTCTTTCTCGTTGATCCTCACACGTCCCGTTATTTATTGTTGCTCCTCTTGTTCCATTCTGCCACTCACTGCCTCTCGATGTCACTTCTTCTCCTCACTCCCTTTCGATGTCTCCTCGCGTCGTTCCTTCCTTGACCAAGCTGTGAATTGTTTGCTCCATCCTCCTGGCATCATCTAGAAAGTATAGAAATATCAGGATGTATATTTTTATAAATTCTAAATAAAAACCTACTTACTAATGAACACGAAAGCATTAGATCAAAATGGCATTTTTCTTCTTGAAATAAAATAAACCTAAAAAAAAAGTTTCTTTAGTACCTGTCACTTTCTGTTTGCTTTCTTTCTCATTGATCCTCACACGTCCAGTTATTTGTTGTTGCTCCTCTTGTTCCCTTCTGCTCCTCACTGTCTTTCGATGTCTCTTTGTGTCGTTCCTTCCTTGACCAAGCTGTGAATTGTTTGATCCCTCCTCTTGGCATGATCTCAAAAATATTGAAATATCAATAGACAATAGACAATAGGTGCAGGAGTGGGCCATTCAGCCCTTCGAGCCAGCACGGCCATTCAATGCGATGATGGCTGATCACTGTCAATCAGTACCCCGTTCCTGCCTTCTCCCCATACCCCCTCACTCCGCTATCCTTAAGAGCTCTATCTAGCTCTCTACGTATATCAGGATGTATATATTTATAAAATCTAAATAAAAACCTACTTATTAATGAACACAAAATCATTAGATCAAAATGGCAATCTTTTTTTTCTTGAAATAAAATAAACCTCAAAAAGGTTCTTTAGTACCTGTCACTTTCTGTTCTGTGTTCTTTCTCGTTGATCCTCACACGTCCCGTTATTTATTGTTGCTCCTCTTGTTCCATTCTGCCACTCACTGCCTCTCGATGTCTCTTCTTCTCCTCACTCCCTTTCGATGTCTCCTCGCGTCGTTCCTTCCTTGACCAAGCTGTGAATTGTTTGCTCCATCCTCCTGGCATGATCTAGAAAGTATAGAAATATCAGGATGTATATTTTTATAAATTCTAAATAAAAACCTACTTACTAATGAACACGAAAGCATTAGATCAAAATGGCATTTTTCTTCTTGAAATAAAATAAACCTAAAAAAAAAGTTTCTTTAGTACCTGTCACTTTCTGTTTGCTTTCTTTCTCATTGATCCTCACACGTCCAGTTATTTGTTGTTGCTCCTCTTGTTCCCTTCTGCTCCTCACTGTCTTTCGATGTCTCTTTGTGTCGTTCCTTCCTTGACCAAGCTGTGAATTGTTTGATCCCTCCTCTTGGCATGATCTCAAAAATATTGAAATATCAATAGACAATAGACAATAGGTGCAGGAGTAGGCCATTCAGCCCTTCGAGCCAGCACCGCCATTCAATGCGATGATGGCTGATCACTCTCAATCAGTACCCCGTTCCTGCCTTCTCCCCATACCCCCTCACTCCGCTATCCTTAAGAGCTCTATCCAGCTCTCTACGTATATCAGGATGTATATATATTTATAAAATCTAAATAAAAACCTACTTATTAATGAACACGAAATCATTAGATCAAAATGGCAATCTCTTTTTCTCGAAATAAAATAAATCTCAATCAAAAAGGTTCTTTAGTGCCTGTCACTTTCTGTTTTGCGTCTTTCTCGTTGATCCTCACACGTTCCGTCATTTATTGTTGCTCCTCTTGTTCCATTCTGTCCCTCACTGCCTCTCGATGTCTCTTCTGCTACTCACTCCCTTTCGATGTCTCCTCGCGTCGTTCCTTCCTTGACCAAGCTGTGAATTGTTTGCTCCCTCCTCCTGGCATGATCTAAAAAGCATATAAATATTAGGATGTATATTTTTATAAATTCTAAATAAAAACCTACTTACTAATGAACACGAAAGCATTAGATCAAAATGGCATTTTTCTTCTTGAAATAAAATAAACCTCAAAGAAAAAGTTTCTTTAGTACCTGTCACTTTCTGTTTGCTTTCTTTCTCATTGATCTTCACACGTCCAGTTATTTGTTGTTGCTCCTCTTGTTCCCTTCTGCTCCTCACTGTCTTTCGATGTCTCTTTGTGTCGTTCCTTCCTTGACCAAGCTGTGAATTGTTTGCTCCCTCCTCTTGGCATAATCTAAAAAATATAGAAATATCATGATGTATATATTTATAAATTCTAAATAAAAACCTACTTATTAATGAACACAAAATCATTAGATCAAAATGGCAATATCTTTTTCTTGAAATAAAATAAACCTCAAAAAGGTTCTTTAGTACCTGTCACTTTCTGTTTTGCGTCCGTTCTCGTTGATCCTCACACGTCCCGTTATTTATTGTTGCTCCTCTTATTCCATTCTGTCCCTCACTGCCTCTCGATGTCTCTTCTGCTACTCACTCCCTTTCGATGTCTCCTCGCGTCGTTCCTTCCTTGACCAAGCTGTGAATTGTTTGCTCCCTCCTCCTGGCACGAAAGCATTAGATCCTCACACGTCCAGTTATTTGTTGTTGCTCCTCTTGTTCCCTTCTGCTCCTCACTGTCTTTCGATGTCTCTTTGTGTCGTTCCTTCCTTGACCAAGCTGTGAATTGTTTGCTCCCTCCTCTTGGCATGATCTCAAAAATATTGAAATATCAATAGACAATAGACAATAGGTGCAGGAGTAGGCCATTCAGCCCTTCGAGCCAGCACCTCCATTCAATGCGATGATGGCTGATCACTCTCAATCAGTACCCCGTTCCTGCCTTCTCCCCATACCCCCTCGTTCTCCCCATACCCCCTCATTCTAGTCCTCGCTGCTACTCGATGTCTCTTTGCTGTTGGTGACTCAATGCGAACCCAACGGGTCCGCGCCTGTGCAGTTGGGGCCAATTATAGACAATAGACAATTCCAGTGCATACAAGCCCAATCGCTCCAGCCTTTCAACATACGACAGTCCCGCCATTCCAGGAATTAACCTAGTGAACCTACGCTGCACGCCCTCCATACCAAGAATATCCTTCCTCAATTGATCTAATACTTACGTTGGAAGGACTTTTCCATCTCCAGTGCCCGTCATCCGTGTGTGACGTTACAATGTGAACCCAACGGATCCGCGCCTCTAAAGTCGGTGCCCGTTGATCTACTACTTACGTTAAAAGGCCGCTGGTTCTGTGCGTGACGCTCAACGCCTAATTGGTCCGGGTTCCACGTGGTGCATTCTGATTGGCTCCTGCCGCTCCTCCACACGTGCGGCCAATTAATATGCTCTGACCTCCCGCTCGACGCCTCATTGGTCCAGGTCCCACTTGGGGAGTCATTGCTCAGCGAAGCACGCTTCGAATGACAACATTCTTCGTTGATATCCTATCCTTCAGGAAAACTTTGACATTTACCCTAGCCTTTCCTCTGCTAAGAGCCACATACAATTGACCATGCTGAAATACCGGTTTCTCCAGGTATATCAACACTTTTTCCATGGTCTGTCCTTGTGCTCTGTGGATTGTCATAGCAAAACACGTCTGAACGGGGAATTGTCTCCGCTGAAAGGGAATGTCTTCGCCTTCTGTCAAAGTAAGTGGTATCCTAGGAATCATCACAATTTCATTTCTGAAGGCTCCAATGGTGATTTTTGCAACGATCAAATTATTGTGTAGCTGTTCCACAATCATCCTCGTTCCGTTGCATAATCTTGGTGGTGCCAAATTCCTCATTAAAATGATCGGAGATCCCTTTTTCAACTCCAATTTGTGCGGTGGTAATCCAGAGATCTCCACTGAATCGAGGAATTCTGTTGGGAAGTGAGTAGCATTAGTTCCCTCAGTCACAGCATTGAACGAAAGGTATGTCTTCATGATCCCAGGGAAGCATCTGATACATCTAGAATTGATGCTCCTCATAATGTCATTCAGCGGAACCAAGATACAATTGTTAGAGAATAATTCGGCAGGATTGTCGAAGGTGGGATATATAAAATCCATGCAATCCTCCAGTGATCTTCCAGCTAGAACCATGTCTTGTGGGATTTCAATCTCATCGTCTTCATTTTTCGGAATCCTGTCTTCTCCAACATTCAGCAAAAATTGAGAATAGTCGTCTTCTCCATCTCCCAATCGCATATTCCTCTTCAAGTTGAACATGGTAAAAGTCCTCCACAAGTAGGATTTCTTGATGCATGAATTTTCAATATCAGCATCGTTTCCCCTTTTCACAACAGGAAGGAGTTGTCTAAAATCACCACAACAAACGGTAATAATACCGCCAAAAGGCTCATCCTTGGTGCATATATCCCGAAGAGTTCTATCCACGGCTTCAAAGCTCTCCCTCCTAATCATCGGACACTCATCCCAAACAATCAGTCTCACTTGCCTGATCAACTGTGCCGTGTAGGAATTCTTTTCAATGTTGCACATTGTATTCTCGCTCGCTTCGATGGGTATCTTGAAGCGAGAATGTGCAGTTCTTCCACCAGGCATCAATGTAGCAGCTATCCCAGAGGATGCTACAGCAAAAGCAACATCACCTTTACCTCTAACTTTGGAGAGGATCAAATTTGTGAGAAATGTCTTTCCCGTTCCTGCTGGGGAATCAATGAAAATCATTGAAGGAACATTCCTATCCAAGCAGCCGCACACATGGTCATACACGACTCTTTGCTCAGCATTCAGCATCGGCTCCTTCTCTGCAACAAACTGCTGTTGTTCAGGCACACTATACTGCAACTCATGCAGCAATTCTGGATTGTCAACAATGTTCATCCTTCCATTTCTTGGTTTGGGCAAATGAAAGTATCCCAGGGTCTTGTTATAATTCGCAAGCTTGTCTTGCATATCCAACAGAGCGTGATCATGATGCCTCTCATCAATCATGATATTTTGATGACTGCTTAGTGTCGATTCTTTTTCAAGGAAATTCTCAGACATGGAATTCTTGAAGCGATCCCATAGTTGTCGAGGATTGATGACCTCATCGTTCATCAGCAAAACGACAAATAAATCTCTTATTGCACCAGGGAGCTTTGTCCTCTCAGCATCTTCCATCGTCTGTCGCCAATGGTCATCATCTTGCAACAAACCTCTTTCTATGCAGACGTCTTTGAATGAAGAAAGAATATGTCCATCATGTGTCCTTAATGAATCAAAGGATACTGGCCCTTTTACGTGATGGAGAAGCAGTCTCAAGTAGTACAGATCACCACATCTTGGAGAAACTGTATACACACGTCCCAGAACGTTGACTTCAAAAAAACCTGGAAAATCCTCCACTATCTTTCCAACCTTCCTTCTTTGCCATTTCTTATTGTTCCACGTGTAAAACCGGGGAACATCAGCGTAATACAAAGTCCGTGCAAATTGATCTCGAGAACATAATTCCATGAATGCAGTTAAAGTTGTTCTCGCGAAATCATCATTTCTCACCCGCTGAACAGCATCGGCTGTGATAACGACTCGTTGTTCTTCTGGTAGATGTACCTGGAGTCGAATGACAGGAGGGTGTCTCTCATGAGTTGTAAATCCAAGGATTGATCCCACTGCCTCTGATGGACCAATGTATCTTCCAGTCAAGTACTGTATAATCTCGTCATCCCTGTTAAGTCCAAAAACTGCTTGATCACTCCCCTTCAAGGTGTACTTGATGACGTATTTGACCGACTTGACAGAGGAGCATATCTCAACATTCAAGTGACATTGGAACAACTTCAAGAGTTGAGCATTATAGGGCACAACCCATTCAGAAGTAATAGGTTGATGCCGGCGTCGTTCTTGATGTCCTTGAAATCCTCCCATATCCGGAGATCTTCTCCTGTACATAGGATATGAATCATCTCCACACCTTGTGCTCTCGATAAATGGCTTCGGGAATCTTTTATTGCATCTTCCATTCTTCCAACACTGAGAGGTGTGTTTGCAGTACGGTCCATGAATCATGTGCTTTAGTACCAATCCATGCAGCTCGGGATCTAACTGCGGGTCTGGTATTTCAGCTTGCACAAATCTGTCAACATCTCGTGGCCGTGGCTTATTCGCTTCGTCAAGCCACAGCAGACAGTGCAAATGAGGCAGTCCTCTCTTCTGATATTCCACAGTCAAAACAAAAGCTATACAATTTCCAAAGAGGCCATCCGGTCCAGTAAGGCACTTGATGAAGAGTTTTCTTTTCAGATCGAAGACCCTTGCAATCAAGTCTGGTCTATCACACGGCTGCTGATTCAAAAAGAGGCACCGTTGGATCTCGCTCCACTTCGGATTGCAAGTCATCGTAATGAAAAACGAAGCAGTGCCGTACTTCCGAACATACATCATGGCGTCCTGACATCGTTCCATCATGTATCTTGGTCCACCGACAAATGTTGGGGAGAGGATTATGCGCTTTCCAGTGTTATCCAAATCGTCATTATCATTTAAGGCATCCGTCAGGCCTTTGTAAGTTGTTGATCTCAACGATGCTTGATTTAGGCGAATATAATTGAGCCTATCGCTCTCAATCTTTGCAGCCATGTCGACGACATATTGTTGAAAGAGTCGTCCTCCTCTCAAAAGTTGGTTAAATTCATTGTCACGATTCATGATCCTATAGGCATAAAATCTCATCGCTGTCACTTTCTTGATGTCACTCCTATCAAAAAGTTGGTGATGCCATCCATCATCTCCAAGCGGAAAGAAAAGGACGTATTGAAGACTGTCATATGACCTATGGGACTCTGAAATGATTTTCAGGCCACCTCCTCTTTCTTTTAAGACAATGTGCCGTGATGCTGTCCCAGGTTCATCATTGTTTGGTATTACGACAGCAACTTCATTGGCAATTTGGGTGTTAAATCGCCTTTCATGTTCACAGGCTGGACGACGATCTGGATCAATGACGATTGATGCCTCTGGCAAATCTCTAATTCTATCCTTGGCAATGTTAAGTGAATTAATGTAAGGATTATTTAATCTTATCAATTGTTCAAGAATCTCGACAATCTCCCTTTGAATGCCAGCATCTTGCAATATACCCATTCGCAATTGAATGCTATCTTGGGGGTCCATGAAATAGATCTGCAAGAATTTACTTGGCTGGTCTAGGTCAGGCATCAACGGACCAAGGAAATGATGAATCTGCCCTTGAATGATGACTGAGGGACTCCATCCAGGCCTTGGTGGCAGCACTTCCTTGGCACCAAATGAAGTCATTTGAAAGAGGCAGTTGTATTGTCGAATATTCTTTCTGAACTCGTTTGCTTGCGGTGTGTCAGCAGTGTACAATGTCATGAGTTCAGCAGGTAGTGGCCGGAGAGGAGCAATGTTGACCTTGCCCTTCATGCAGCAAAAGTTTGTGATTTCTCCAGAGAAACGGTACGCCCGACACTGAGGGCAAATCTTCGTCATGTCACCAACATCAGCAGAAAGATTTCTCCGTGCGAGTTGTGCATTGCTTCTAGTTGAATCTCTATCTCTGGACCGCTGTTCAGCCAGCCTTCTAGCTTCTTCACCTGCCGTCTCTTCATCCCTTCTGTCTTCTGCTCTTTCTCGGAGATTTTGGAGACGTTGAGCTCTTTCATGTTGCGCCTCTTTACCCCTTCTTTCTCGTGCTCTTTCTCTGAAATTTTCAAGACGTTTAGCTCTTTCTTGTTGCGTCTCTTTATCCCTTCTTTCTCGTGCTCTTTCTCGGAGATTTCGGAGACGTTGAGTTCTTTCTTGTTGCGTCTCTTTATCCTTTCTGTCTCGCTCTCTTTCTCGGAAATATTGGAGACGTGCAAGTTGTTTGCTCCCTCCTCTTGGCATGATGTTAAAAAGAGGACACCTAAACACAATCACAGTTATTAAAGAACACAGAAGTACTTGATGAAAATGGAAGACAATTAAAGTCATGAATTAATAGATGAAAATGAAAAATTTAAAATTCATAAAGTCATAAACACAATCTGTGTGATTAATTTATAAACTGCCAAAGACAATTTGAGTTACTAATGAACACAGAAGTATTAGATGAAAATGGAGACTACATTTTTGAATGAAACAAATATCAATGAGGGGGGTGGGGGGGAGAGAGAGAGGGGGGTGGGGGGGGAGAGAGAGGGGGGGTGGGGGGGGAGAGAGGGTGGGGGGGAGAGAGGAGGGGTGGGGGGAGAGGGGGTGGGGGGAGAGAGTGGGGGTGGGGGGGAGGAGAGAGAGGGGGGAGAGAGGGGGAGGGGGAGAGAGGGGGGAGGGAGGGAGGGAGGGGGAGGGGGTGGGAGAAAGGGTGTGCAAGGGAGGGAGGGGGAGGGAGGGGGAGGGAAGGGGAGAGCAGCAGCAGAGCTCTCATCAATCTGCCCGCTAATTGGCTGGCACTGCCGTCAGTCAGGCGAGTGCTGCATCCCTCCCACCAGCGGGAGAGGCGACGGTGACTACACCTCCCGGCGGTCAGCGCTGCGGGGACGGGAGGGAGGAGAGGAGGAGGGGGAAGAGAGGAGGGGGGAGAGAGGAGGGGGGAGAAAGAGGAGGGGAGGGGGAAGAGAGAGGGAGAGAGGGGGGGAGAGAGGGAGGAGGGAGAGAAGGGTGGGAGGGAGAGAGGGGGGGAGGGAGAGAGGGGAGGGGAGGGAGAGGGGGGGTGGGGGGGAGAGAGGGGGGAGGGAGAGAGGGGGGGAGGGAGAGAGGGGGAGGGGAGGGAGAGAGGGGGAGGGGAGGGAGAAGGGGGGTGGGGGGAGAGGGGGGAGGGAGAGAGGGGAGGGAGAGGGGGGAGGGAGGGGAGAGAGGAGGGGGGAGAGAGGAGGGGGGGAGAGAGGAGGGGGTGGAGAGAGGAGGGGGAGAGGAGGGGGGGAGAAAGAGGGGAGGGGGAGGAGAGAGGGGGGGAGAGGGAGGAGGGCGAGAGGGGTGGGAGGGAGAGAGGGGGGAGGGAGAGGGGGGGTGGGGGGAGAGAGAGAGGGGGAGGGAGAGAGGAGGGGGGAGAGAGGAGGGGAGGGGAGGAGGGAGGGAGAGAGGGGGGAGGGAGAGAGGGGTGGGAGGGAGGAGGGAGGGAGAGAGGGGGTAGGAGGGAGGAGGGAGGGAGAGAGGGAGGGGGGAGGGAGAGAAGGGGAGGGAGAGGGGGGGAGGGAGAGGGGGAGGGAGAGAGGGGGGGAGGGAGAGAGGGGGGAGGGAGGAGGGAGGGAGAGAGGGGTGCGAGGGGGAGAGAGGGGAGGGAGGGAAATCTCGTACCGTTTAAAACAAATGTAATTTTTCTGTTGGAAATGATAAGAAACTTATCTATAAAGATTCTGTGTATAACTGTATTAAATTAAACTGCCCTGAGCGATGCTGGAGCCTGTCCTCAAGCAGCAGCAGCAGGTGGACTGTCGGCGACGGCAGTTGGTGTCAGTTCAAATCAACTGCTCCACCCACATCGTGCTGAGCCAATGGGTCTTCGAGCCGGCGTGCAAGGGAGGGGGGGGGAGGGAAGGGGAGAGCAGCAGCAGAGCTCTCGTCACCCTGCCGGCGGGGGGGGGGGGGGAGAGAGGGGGGGTGGGGTGTAGAGTTGGGGAGGGAGGGGGGAGGGAGTGGAGGGGAGGGGGGGAGGGGGGAGGGGGGGAGAGAGGGGGGAGAGGGGAGCGGGTGAGGGAGAGAGGGCGTGCAAGGGGGGAGGGAGGAGAGAGGGAGGAGGGAGAGAGGGGTGGGAGGGAGAGAGGGGGAGGGAGAGAGGGGGGAGGGAGAGAGGGGGAGGGGAGGGATAGGGGGGTGGGGGGGAGAGAGGGGGGAGGGAGAGAGGGGAGGGGAGGGAGAGGGGGGGAGGGGAGGGAGAGGTGGGGGGGTGGGGGGGAGAGAGAGGGGGAGGGAGAGAGGAGGGGGGAGAGAGGAGGGGAGGGGAGGAGGGAGGGAGAGAGGGGGGAGGGAGAGAGGGGTGGGAGGGAGGAGGGAGGGAGAGAGGGGGTAGGAGGGAGGAGGGAGGGAGAGAGGGAGGGGGGAGGGAGAGAGGGGGAGGGAGAGGGGGGGAGGGAGAGGGGGAGGGAGAGAGGGGGGGAGGGAGAGAGGGGGGAGGGAGGAGGGAGGGAGAGAGGGGTGCGAGGGGGAGAGAGGGGAGGGAGGGAGAGGGGGAGGGGGCAATCGGGCGCTAACAGGGAGGCTGAAACCCAATGAAAAAAAGAACGGTTTTTTACTTTAAAATAAACAGCGTTCTTTGTTGAAAAGGAAATAAACTAACCTATAGATCAGCAGCTTTTTTAAAATAAATCAAATCAAACTTAATGAAAATCACATTCCTCATTTAAAATAAATGTCTTTGTTATAAATGAAATCAAACTTATGTGAAATAAATGTCCCTTTGTTAAAAAAGAAAGTAAACTTATCTATGAAATCTATGTCTTATATTTTTTTTAAATAACATTAAATGCAATGGAAATCTCGTACCGTTTAAAACAAATGTAATTTTTCTGTTGGAAATGATAAGAAACTTATCTATAAAGATTCTGTGTATAACTGTATTAAATTAAACTGCCCTGAGCGATGCTGGAGCCTGTCCTCAAGCAGCAGCAGCAGGTGGACTGTCGGCGACGGCAGTTGGTGTCAGTTCAAATCAACTGCTCCACCCACATCGTGCTGAGCCAATGGGTCTTCGAGCCGGCGTGCAAGGGAGGGGGGGGGGGGAGGGAAGGGGAGAGCAGCAGCAGAGCTCTCGTCACCCTGCCGGCGGGGGGGGGGGGGGGAGAGAGGGGGGGTGGGGTGTAGAGGTGGGGAGGGAGGGAGTGGAGGGGAGGGGGGGAGGGGGAGGGGGGGGAGAGAGGGGGGGAGAGGGGAGCGGGTGAGAGGGCGTGCAAGGGGGGAGGGAGGAGAGAGGGAGGAGGGAGAGAGGGGTGGGAGGGAGAGAGGGGGAGGGAGAGAGGGGGAGGGAGAGAGGGGGAGGGGAGGGATAGGGGGGGTGGGGGGGGGAGAGAGGGGGGAGGGAGAGAGGGGGAGGGGAGGGAGAGGGGGGGAGGGGAGGGAGAGGGGGGGGTGGGGGGGAGAGAGAGGGGGAGAGAGGGGAGGGAGAGGGGGGAGAGAGGGGAGGGAGAGGGTGGAGGGAGGGGAGAGAGGAGGGGTGGGAGAGAGGAGGGTGGGGGAGAGAGGAGGGGGGGAGAGAGGAGGGGGGGAGAAAGAGGGGAGGGGGTGGAGAGAGGGGGGGAGAGAGGGACGAGGGCGAGAGGGGTGGGAGGGAGAGAGGGGGGAGGGATAGGGGGGTGGGGGGTGAGAGAGAGGGGGAGGGAGAGAGGAGGGGGGAGAGAGGAGGGGAGGGGAGGAGGGAGGGAGAGAGGGGGGAGGGAGAGAGGGATGGGAGGGAGGAGGGAGGGAGAGAGGGGGTAGGAGGGAGGAGGGAGGGGGGAGGGAGAGAGGGAGGGGGGAGGGAGAGAGGGGGGAGGGAGAGGGGGGAGGGAGAGGGGGGAGGGTGAGAGTGAGGAGGGAGGGAAGGGGGGAGGGAGAGAGGGGGGGAGGGAGGAGAGAGGGAGAGAGGGGTGCGAGGGGGAGAGACGGGAGGGAGGGAGAGGGGGGGAGGGGGGCAATCGGGCGCTAACAGGGAGGCTGAAACCCAATGAAAAAAAGAACGTTTTTTTACTTTAAAATAAACAGCGTTCTTTGTTGAAAAGGAAATAAACTAATCTATAGATCAGCAGCTTTTTTAAAATAAATCAAATCAAACTTAATGAAAATCACATTCCTCATTTAAAATAAATGTCTTTGTTATAAATGAAATCAAACTTATGTGAAATAAATGTCCCTTTGTTAAAAAAGAAAGTAAACTTATCTATGAAATCTATGTCTTATATTTTTTTAAATAACATTAAATGCAATGGAAATCTCGTACCGTTTAAAACAAATGTAATTTTTCTGTTGGAAATGATAAGAAACTTATCTATAAAGATTCTGTGTATAACTGTATTAAATTAAACTGCCCTGAGCGATGCTGGAGCCTGTCCTCAAGCAGCAGCAGCAGGTGGACTGTCGGCGACGGCAGTTGGTGTCAGTTCAAATCAACTGCTCCACCCACATTGTGCTGAGCCAATGGGTCTTCGAGCCGGCGTGCAAGGGAGGGAGGGGGGAGGGAAGGGAGAGAGGAGGGGGGAGAGAGGAGGGTGGGGGAGAGAGGAGGGGGGGGAGAGAGGAGGGGGGGAGAAAGAGGGGAGAGGGTGGAGAGAGGGGGGGAGAGAGAGGGGTGGGGGTGTAGAGGTGGGGAGGGAGGGGGGAGGGAGTGGAGGGGAGGGAGGGGAGGGGGGGAGGGGGGGGAGAGAGAGGGGGAGAGAGGGGAGCGGGTGAGGGAGAGAGGGCGTGCAAGGGGGGAGGGAGGGGGGAGAGAATGGGAGAGCAGCAGGAGAGTTCGTGCGAGGGAGGGTGGAGGGAGGAGGAGGGGGGGGAAGGAAGAGAGGGCGTGCAAGGGAGGGAGGTAGGAGGGAGGGGGAGGGAATGGGAGAGCTGCAGGAGAGCTCTTGTCACCCTGCCCGCTAATTGGCAGGCACTGCCGTCAGTCAGGCGAGTGCTGCATCCATCCCACCAGCGGGAGAGGCGACGGCGACTACACCTCCCCTTTTCCCAGTACCCCTCTTTCCCCGTTGGGCCCGTCCTCGTAGGGTTTCCATTGTAACCGGGAGGAGGGGAGGGAGGGAAGGGGGAGGAGGGAGGTGTGGAGGGAGGGGGGAGGGAAGGGGGTGAGGGAGGTGTGCAGGGAGGGGGGAGGGAGGTGTGGAGGTAGGGGGGGAGGGAGGGGGGAGGGAGGGGGATCTCCCCTTTTCCCAGTACCCCTCTTTCTCCATTGGGCCCGTCCTCGTAGGGTTTCCATTGTAACCGGGAGGAGGGGAGGGAGGGAAGGGGGAGGGAGGGAAGAGGGAGGTGAGGAGGGGAGGGGGAGGGAGGGGGAAGTGGGGGGGAGGGGGGAAGGGAGGAGGGAGGTGTGGAGGGAGGAGGGGGAGGGAGGGGGGGAGGGGAAGGAGGGGGGGAGGGAGGGGGATCTCCCCTTTTCCCAGTACCCCTCTGTCCCCATTGGGCCCGTCCTCGTAGGGTTTCCATTGTAACCGGGAGGAGGGGAGGGAGGGAGGGAGGAGGGAGGTGTGGAGGGAGGAGGGGAGGGGTGGGAGGGGGAACGGTTGGAGGAGAGGAGGGGGGAAGGGGGGAAGTGGAGGGGGAGGGGGGAAGGGAGGAGGGAGGTGTGGAGGGAGGAGGGGGAGGGAGGGGGACCTCCCTTATTCCCAGTACCCCTCTTTCCCCTTTGGGCCCGTCCTCGTAGGGTTTCCATTGTAACCGGGAGGAGGGGAGGGAGGGAAGGGGGAGGGAGGGAGGTGTGGAGGGAGGAGGGGAGGGGGGGAGGGGGGAGGGAGGGTGATCTCCCCGTTTCCCAGTACCCCTCTTTCCCCATTGGGCCCGTCCTCGTAGGGTTTCCATTGTAACCGGGAGATGGGGAGGGAGGGAAGGGGGAGGGAGGGAGGAGGGAGGTGTGGAGGGAGGAGGGGTGGGGGTTGGAGGAGGGGAGAGGGTAGGGGGGAAGTGGGGGGAGGGGGAGGTGTGGAGGGAGGAGGGGAGGGAGAGGGGAGGGGGGAAGGGGAGGGAGGGGGATCTTCCCTTTTCCCAGTACCCCTCTTTCCCCATTGGGCCCGTCCTCGTAGGGTTTCCGTTGTAACCGGGAGGAGGGGAGGGAGGGAAGGGGGAGGGAGGGAGGAGGGAGGTGTGGAGGGAGGAGGGGAGGGGGTTAGGAGGGGAGGGGGGAAGGGGGGGAAGTGGGGGGAGGGGGAAGGGAGGAGGGAGGTGTGGAGGGAGGAGGGGGAGGGAGGGAGGGGGACCGTGCGGGGGAGAGCGCATTAGTCAAAGTTCCGGGTGGGTGGGGGGGGAGAGCGCAACAGTTAAAGGAAGGTCCGGGTGGGTGCGTGGGGGGGAGGAGGGAGGTGTGGAGGGATAA
Source organism: Rhinoraja longicauda (assembly GCF_053455715.1). Classification (NCBI taxonomy): domain Eukaryota; kingdom Metazoa; phylum Chordata; class Chondrichthyes; order Rajiformes; family Arhynchobatidae; genus Rhinoraja; species Rhinoraja longicauda. The sequence continues at coordinate 16,083 of NW_027602229.1, read as the reverse complement.
GGGGGAGGGAGGGGGGAGAGAAGGGGAGGGAGGGGACCTCCCCTTTTCCAGTACCCCTCTTTCCCCTTTGGGCCCGTCCTCGTAGGGTTTCCATTGTAACCGGGAGGAGGGGAGGGAGGGAAGGGGGAGGGAGGGTGGAGGGAGGTGGGGGGGGAGGGGGAGGGGGGGAGGGGGGAAGAGGGGGAGGGAGAGGGGAGGGAGGGGGTAGGGGGGAGGGGGAGGGAGGGGGAGGGGGAGGGAGGGAGAGGGAGTGGGGAGGGAGGGGGAGGGGAGGGGGGGAAGGGTTGGAGGAGAGGAGTGGGGAAGGGGGGAAGTGGAGGGGGCGGGGGGAAGGGAGGAGGGAGGTGTGGAGGGAGGAGGGGGAGGGAGGGGGACCTCCCTTATTCCCAGTACCCCTCTTTCCCCTTTGGGCCCGTCCTCGTAGGGTTTCCATTGTAACCGGGAGGAGGGGAGGGAGGGAAGGGGGAGGGAGGGAGGAGGGAGGTGTGTAGGGTGGTGGGGAGGGGGAGGGAGGGGGAGGGGAGGGGGAAGGGGGGAGGGAGAGGGGAGTGATGGGGGTGGGGAGGGAGGGGGGTTGGGGGAGGGAGGGGGAGGGAGGGGGAGGGAGGGGGCCCGTCCCCGTAGGGTTTCCATTGTAACCGGGAGGGGGGAGGGAGGGTGGAAAGAGCATCCCTCTCCCCATCAGAACTGCCCCCTCCATCGACTCCTTTAAGTCCAGGCTCAAAACCTATTTCTACTCCCTAGCGTTTGAGGCTCATTGAGGAGGCGCTGTGAACTGTTTGCGTGCTACTGTATGTTTCATTTTTTTCCTTAGTACCTAATCAGATGTACAGCACTTTGGTCAACGTGGGTTGTTTTTAAATGTGCTATACAAATAAAATTGACTTGACTTGACAGCTTTTCGCAACAATGTAGCACAGGGGCATTGTGACGTCACACGCTGAATACCGCGGGGGGGGGGAAGGGGGGTCAGCTCGAGTTCATCTCACAGGGGCATTGTGACATCACAATGAAGACTAAATCCGCACCGCAGCGCCCCCCTTCTGTAAAACCTTCGATAAATGAGGGGGGGGGGGCAGCACTTTTAAACCTCTGTAACTTACAAAATATGCGACCGAATTAAATAAAAACATAATTTTCCAGCAGCGAACCGCGTGGTGATTAAGGCGGTACAAAACATCGTGGCGCTACGGTTCACCGTTTTGCCGCAATTGCCGTAATTCAGCCGACACTCAGTGATATATATACATACAAGATCTGAGTTTTAGTAATATACCAGAACAAGTGTGCCCGTTCAAAGCGGGCCCGTTGGGCCCGACCCCACACCCCCCATTCTCTCCTTCCTAATCAGATGTGCAGCACTTTGGTCAACGTGGGTTGTTTTTAAATGTGCTATACAAATAAAACTGACTCCTGATCTGTGTCTGTCAAGTGACCACTATAACTGTCTTTTTTTTTCTTCTTCCTAATCAGATGTGCAGCACTTTGGTCAACGTGGGTTGTTTTTAAATGTGCTATACAAATAAAACTGACTTGACTTGACTTGCAATAACAAAAAAGACTGTTTGGAAACTTTTCGAAACAATGTAGCCGTCACAAGCTGAAGACTGAATCTGCACCGCAGCGCCCCCCTGAAAAGGGGGGGGGGGGGCAGCGCTTTAAAACCTCTGTAACTTAAAAAATACGCGACCAAAGTAAATGAAAATATCACGGCCGATCGTTCGGGAGGTGGGCGATTAAGGTGGTGCGAAAACCGTCGCGTCACGGTTGACCGTTTTGCCGCAATCGCTGTTAAGAATAAATATACACACGATATATTCAGGTCAAACCCCAAAAAAATAAATATATATATTCACAAGATCTGAGTTTTAATAGTATATAGATAGATAGATAGATAGATAGATAGACTAGCACAAGTGTGCCCGTTGGGCCCGTCCTCGTAGGGTTTCCATTGTAACCGGGAGGGGAGTGGGGGGAGGGAAGTGGGAGGGAGGCAGGAGGGAGATGTGGAGGGGGAGGGGAGGGGGGAAAGGGGGGAGGGGGAGGGGGAGGGGGGAGGGAGAAGGGAGGGATGGCGGTAGGGGGGAGGGGGAGGGAGGGGGGAGGGGGAGGGAGGGGGGAGGGGGAGGGAGGGGGAGGGGGAGGGAGGGGGGAGGGGAGGGGGGAGGGGAGGGGGGAGGGAGAGGGGAGGGAGAGGGTAGGGGGGGGGAGGGGGACCTCCCCTTTTCCCAGTACCCCTCTTTCCCCGTTGGGCCCGTCCTCGTAGGGTTTCCATTGTAACCGAGAGGGGAGTGGGGGGGAGGGAAGGGGGAGGGAGGGAGGAGGGAGGTGTGGAGGGGGGAGGGGAGGGGGAGGGAGGGAGGAGGGGATGGGGGAGGGGAGGGGGAAGGGGGGAGGGGGGAGGGAGGGGGTAGAGGGGAGGGGGGAGGGAGTGGGGAGGGGAGGGGGAAGGGGAGGGAGAGGGGAAGGGGAGGGAGAGGGGAGGGAGGGAGGGGGAGGAGGAGGGAGGGGGAGGGGGGAGGGAGGGGGGCCTCCCATGTTCCCAGTACCTCTCTTTCCCCATTGGGCCCGTCCTCGTAGGGTTTCCATTGTAACCGGGAGGAGGGCAGGGAGGGAAGGGGAGGGAGGAGGGAGGTGTGGAGGGAGGAGGGGAGGGGGAGGGGAGGGGGGAGGGGGGGAGGGGGGAGGGAGAGGGGAGGGAGGTGGGTAGGGGGGAGGGAAGGGGAGGGGAGGGGGAGGGGAGGGGGAAGGGGGAGAGAGGGGGACCTCCCCTTTTCCCAGTACCCCTCTTTCCCCGTTGGGCCCGTCCTCGTAGCGTTTGCATTGTAACCGGGAGGCGGGGAGGGAGGGGGGAAGGAGGGAGGTGGGGGGAGGGAAAGGAGGACGGAGGTGTGGAGGGGGAGGGGAGGGGGAGGGAGGGGAGGAGGGGGGAAGGGGGGAGGGGGGAGGGAGAGGGGAGGGAGAGGGGAGGGAGGGGGGAGGGGGATGGAGGGAGGAAGGGGGGAGGGAGGGGGACCACCCGTTTTCCCAGTACCCCTCTTTCCCCGCTGGGCCCGTCCTCGTAGCGTTTCCATTGTAACCGGGAGGGTAGTGCGGGGGAGGGAAGGGAGGAGGGAGGTGTGGAGGGGAGGGGAGAGGGAGGGATGGGGGGAGGGGAGGGGGGAGGGGGAAGGGAGAAGAGGGGGTAGGGGGAGAGAGGGGGAAGGGGGAAAGGGGGAGGGAGGGGGACCACCCGTTTTCCCAGTACCCCTCTTTCCCCGTTGGGCCCGTCCTCGTTGGGTTTCCATTGCAACTGGGAGGCGGGGAGGGAGGGGGGAAGGAGGGAGGTGTGGAGGAAGGAGGGGAGGTAAAGGGGGAGGGGAGGGGAGGGGGGAAGGGGGGAGGGGAGAAGGGGGGAAGGTGGAGGGAGGGTGGAGGGAGGGGGAGGGAGGGGGGAAGGGGGGAGGGAGGGGACCTCCCCTTTTCCCAGATCCCCTCTTTCCCCGTTGGGCCCGTCCTCGTAGGGTTTCCATTGTAACCGGGAGGCGGGGAGGGAGGGGGGAGGGAGGAAGGAGGGGAGGGGGATGGAGGGGGGAGGGGAGGGTGGAAGGGGGCAGGGGGGGAGGGGGGAAGGGGGGAGGTGGGAGGAGGGGGAGGGAGGGGGGAAGGGGGGAGGGAGGGGGACCTCCCCTTTTCCCAGTACCCCTCTTTCCCCGTTGGGCCCGTCCTCGTAGGGTTTCCATTGTAAACGGGAGGAGGGGAGGGAGAGAAGGGGGAGGGAGGGTGGAGGGAGGTGTGGAGGGAGGAGGGGAGGGGGAGGGAGGGGGAAGGGAGGGAGGGGGAGGGGAGGGGGGGAGGGGAGTGGGGGAAAGGGGAGGGAGAGGGGAGGGAGGGGGAGGGGGGGAAGGGGGAGGGAGGGGGGAGGGATTGGGGAGGGAGGGGGGGAAGGGGAGGGAGGGCTCTTCCCCTTTTCCCAGTACCCCTCTTTCCCCGTTGGGCCCGTCCTCGTAGGGTTTCCATTGTAAACGGGAGGAGGGGAGGGAAGGGGGAGGGAGGGAGGAGGGAGGTGTGGAGGGAGGAGGGGAGGGGGAGGGAGGGAGAGGGGAGGGAGGGGTGAGGGGAGTGAGGGGGAGGGGAGGGAGGGGGAGGAAGGGGAGGGAAGGGAGGGGGGGATGGGGGAGGGAGGGGACCTCCCCTTTTCCCAGTACCCCTCTTTCCCCGTTGGACCCTTCCTCGTAGGGTTTCCATTGTAACCGGGAGGAGGGGAGGGAGGGAAGGGGGAGGGAGGGAGGTGTGGAGGGAGGAGGGGAGGGGGGAGGGAGGGGGATCTCCCCGTTTCCCAGTACCCCTCTTTCCCCATTGGGCCCGTCCTCGTAGGGTTTCCATTGTAACCGGGAGAAGGGGAGCGAGGGAAGGGGGAGGGAGGGAGGAGGGAGGTGTGGAGGGAGGAGGGGAGGGGGGTGGAGGAGGGGAGAGGATAGGGGGAAGAGGGGGGGAGGGAGGGGGCCCGTCCCCATAGGGTTTCCATTGTAACCGGGAGGGGGGGAGGGAGGGTGGAAATAGCATCCCTCTCCCCATCAGAACTGCCCCCTCCATCGACTCCTTTAAGTCCAGGCTCAAAACCTATTTCTACTCCCTAGCATTTGAGGCTCATTGAGGAGGCGCTGTGAACTGTTTGCGTGCTACTGTATGTTTCATTTTTTTCCTTAGTACCTAATCAGATGTACAGCACTTTGGTCAACGTGGGTTGTTTTTAAATGTGCTATACAAATAAAATTGACTTGACTTGACAGCTTTTCGCAACAATGTAGCACAGGGGCATTGTGACGTCACACGCTGAATAACGCGGGGGGGGGGAAGGGGGGTCAGCTCGAGTTCATCTCACAGGGGCATTGTGACATCACAATGAAGACTAAATCCGCACCGCAGCGCCCCCCTTCTGTAAAACCTTCGATAAATGAGGGGGGGGCAGCACTTTTAAACCTCTGTAACTTACAAAATATGCGACCGAATTCAATAATAACATCATTTTCCAGCAGCGAACCGCGTGGTGATTAAGGCGGTACTAAAATCGTGGCGCTACGGTTCACCGTTTTGCCGCAATTGCCGTAATTCAGCCGACACTCAGTGATATATATACATACAAGATCTGAGTTTTAGTAATATACCGTTGGGCCCATTCCCCACTCCCCCATTCTCTCCTCCCCCATCCCCACTCTTACTCTCCCCACACTCTCCCCTTTGGCCCGTCCTCTTAGGGTTTCCATTGTATCCGGGAGGGGGGGAGGGAGTGAAGGGGGGAGGGAGGGAGAGGGAGGTTTGGGGGAGGGAGGTGTGGAGGGATCGAGGGGGAGGGAGTGGTGGAGGGAGGGATGTGTTGAGGATGGAGGGGGGAGGGAGGGGGGAGGGTGATGAGAGATGGGGTTGTATTTGTGGAGGGAGGGAGGGGGGGAGAGAGGGGGGAGGGATATGGACCTCCCCTTTTCCCAGTACCCCTCTTTCCCCCACCACCAAGTCCCCTCCGCACTACCCCTGTTGTCCCATTCCCCATTCTCAGACCCCCCCCCATTTTCTCTCCCCCAGACACACTCTTAGCATCAGTTAAAGGCCCGGGGGGGGGGGTGCGGGGGATCTGATCATCATATCATCATACATCATATATCTACAGCCGGAAACAGGCCTTTTCGGCCCTCCAAGTCCGTGCCGCCCAGCGATCCCCGTACATTAAGACTATCCTACACCCACTAGGGACAATTTTTACATTTACCCAGCCAATTAACCTACATACCTGTACGTCTTTGGAGTGTGGGAGGAAACCGAAGATCTCGGAGAAAACCCACGCAGGTCACGGGGAGAACGTACAAACTCCTTACAGTGCAGTACCCGTAGTCAGGATCGAACCTGTGTCTCCGGCGCTGCAATCGCTGTAAAGCAGCAACTCTACCGCTGCGCTACCGTGCCGCCCAGTGAAAGGTCCGGGGGGGGGGGGGTGCTGGAGATCGCACCATTCAAAGGCCCGGGGGGGGGGGGGGATAGCGGGGCGATGTTCTCCCGGGTGTGGGAGAGAGGAGAGAAGCAAGGGGAGAGAGGAGAGGTGAGCCGGTGATCGCGGGCTTGCGCCGCTAACGGCGTCCATTGTTTTGGTGCGAGTGAGGAGATGCCGCGCATGCTTGCTGAGCACAGAGTGAGGAGATTCCGCGCATGCGTACTGAGCACAGCCGCACCGCAGCGCCCCCCTTCTGTCCCATGTTCCCAGTACCCCTCTTTCCCCATTGGGCCCGTCCTCGTAGGGTTTCCATTGTAACCGGGAGGAGGGCAGGGAGGGAAGGGGGAGGGAGGAGGGAGGTGTGGAGGGAGGAGGGGAGGGGGAGGGGAGGGGGGAGGGGGGTGGGGGGAGGGAGAGGGGAGGGAGGTGGGTAGGGGGGGAGGGAAGGGGAGGGGAGGGGAGGGGAGGGGGGAAGGGGGAGAGAGGGGGACATCCACTTTTCCCAGTACCCCTCTTTTCCCCGTTGGGCCCTTCCTCGTAGCATTTCCATTGTAACCGGGAGGGGAGTGGGGGGAGGGAAGGGAGGAGGGAGGTGTGGAGGGGGAGGGGAGGGGGAGGGAGGGGAGGAGGGGGGAAGGGGGGAGGGGGAGGGAGAGGGCAGGGAGAGGGGAGGGAGGGGGGAGGGGGATTGGGGGGGGAAGGGGGAGGGAGGGGGACCACCCGTTTTCCCAGTACCCCTCTTTCCCCGCTGGGCCCGTCCTCGTAGGGTTTCCATTGTAACCGGGAGGCGGGGAGGGAGGGGGGAGGGAGGGAGGAGGGAGGAGTGGAGGGAGGAGGGGAGGGAAGGGGGGGAGGGGAGTGGGGAAGGGGGGAGGGGAGAAGGGGGGAGTTGGAGGGAGGGGGAGGGAGGGGGGAAGGGGGGAGTGAGGGGGACCTCCCCTTTTACCAGTACCCCTCTTTGCCCGTTGGGCCCGTCCTCGTAGCGTTTCCATTGTAACCGGGAGGGTAGTGCGGGGGAGGGAAGGGAGGAGGGAGGTGTGGAGGGGAGGGGAGGGGGAGGGATGGGGGGAGGAGAGAGGGGAGGGGGGAAGGGGGGAAGAGGGGGTAGGGGGGATGGGGAGGGAGGGGAGGAGGGGGAGGGGGGAAGGGTGAGGGAGGGGGACCTCCCCTTTTCCCAGTACCACCCTTTCCCCGTTGGGCCCGTCCTCGTAGGGTTTCCATTGTAACCGGGAGGAGGGGAGGGTGGGAAGGGAGAGGGAGGGAGGAGGGAGGTGTGGAGGGAGGAGGGGAGGGGAAGGGAGGGGGGGAGGGGAGGGGGGGGGAGTGGGGGAAAGGGGAGGGAGAGGGGAGGGGGGAGGGGGGAGGGGGAGGGAGGGGGGGAGGGGAGGGAGGGGGAGTGGAGGGGGGGAGGGGAGTGGGGGAAAGGGGAGTGAGAGGGGAGGGAGGGGGAGGGGGGGAAGGGGGAGGGAGGGGGAGGGATTGGGGAGGGAGGGGGGAAAGGGGAGGGAGGGGGACTTCCCCTTTTCCCAGTACCCCTCTTTCCCCGTTGGGCCCGTCCTCGTAGGGTTTCCATTGTAAACGGGAGGAGGGGAGGGAGGGAAGGGGGAGGGAGGGAAGGGGGAGGGAGGGAGGAGGGTGGTGTGGCGGGAGGAGGGGAGGGGGAGGGAGGGAGAGGGGAGGGAGGGGGAGGGGAGGGAGGGGGAGGGGAGGGAGGGGGGAGGAAGGGGAGGGAAGGGAGGGGGGAGGGGACCTCCCCTTTTCCCAGTACCCCTCTTTCCCCGTTGGACCCTTCATCGTAGGGTTTCCATTGTAACCGGGAGGAGGGGAGGGTGGGAAGGGGGAGGGAGGGAGGAGGGAGGTGTGGAGGGAGGAGGGGAGGGGGAGGGAGGGGTGGTGGGGAGGGGGGGGAAGGGGGGAGGGAGAGGGGTGGGGAGGGGGAGGGAGGGGAAAAACACTACTTTAAAAAACAATCAGTTGCTTTTCGCAACAATGTAGCACCCATCTCACACAAGCATTGTGACGTCACAAACTGATGACCTTGAAAAAAAAGCGCCCCCTATAGAAACTTCAATAAGGGGGGGCAGCGCTTTTAAACCTCTGTAACTTAAAAAAGATGCGACGGAATTAAATAACAATATCATTTTCCAGCAGCGAACCGCGTGGTGATTAAGGCGGTACAAAAATCGTGGCGCTACGGTTCACCGTTTTGCCGAAATCAGCCGGAATCAGTGAAATATATATACATACAAACAAGATCTGAATTTTAGTAATATACTAGCAGCGGGCCCTTTGGGCCCGTCCCCACACCCCCCATTCTCTCATCCCGCAGCCCCACTCTTACTCTCCCCACACTCTCCCCTTTGGCCCGTCCTCTTAGGGTTTCCATTGTAACCGGGAGGGTGGGAGGGAGTGAAGAGGGGAGGGAGGGAGAGGGAGGTTTGAGGGAGGGAGGTGTGGAGGGATCGAGGGGGAGGGAGTGGTGGAGGGAGGGAGGTGTTGAGGATGGAGGGGGGGAGGGTGATGAGAGATGGGGTGGTATTTGTGGAGGGGGAGAGAGTGGGGGGGAAGGGGGGAGGTGAGGAGGGAGGGAGGGGGGGAGAGGGGAGGGAGGGGGACCTCCCCTTTTCCCAGTACCCCTCTTTCCCCCACCACCAATTCCCCTCCGCACTACCCCTGTTGTCCCATTCCCCATTCTCAGCCCCCCACCCATCTTCTCTCCCCCAGACACACTGTTAGCATCAGTTAAAGGCCCGGGGGGTTGCGGGGGTGCGGGGGATCGGATCAGTGAAAAGTCCGGGGGGGGGGTGCGGGAGATCGCATCATTCAAAGGCCCGGGGGGGAGGGATAGCGGGGAGTTGTTCTCCCGGGTGTGGGAGAGAGGAGAGAAGCAAGGGGAGAGAGGAGAGGTGAGCCGGTGATCGCGGGCTGGCGCCGCTAACATCGTCCATTTTTTTGGTGCGAGTGAGGAGATGCCGCGCATGCGTGCTGAGCACAGAGTGAGGAGATTCCGCGCATGCGTACTGAGCACTGCCTCACCGCAGCGTCCTCTATAGAAACCTCAATAAGGGGGGGGGGGGAGCGCTTTAAAACCTCTATAACTTAAAAAATATGCGACCGAATTAAATAAAAATATCATTTTCCAGCAGCGAACCGCGTGGTGAGTAAGGCGGTACAAATATCGTGGCGCTACGGTTCAACGTTTTGCCGAAATCAGCCGGAATCTGTGAAATATATATACATACAAGATCTGAGTTTTAGTAGTATACTAGCAAAGCGGGCCCGTTGGGCCCGTCCCCACACCCCCCATTCTCTCCTCCCCCAGCCCCACTCTGACTCTCCCCACACCAGGGAGGGAGGTGTGGAGGAGGGAGGGGGGGAGGGCGGGGGGAGGGTGAGGAGAGATGGGGGGGACGTGTGGGGGGGAGGTGTGGAGGGGGAGGGAGAGAGGGGGGGAAGGGGGGAGATGAGGAGGGAGGGAGGGGGAGAGGGGAGGGAGGGGGACCTCCCCTTTTCCCAGTACCCCTCTTTCCCCCACCACCAATTCCCCTCCGCACTACCCCTGTTGTCCCATTCCCCATTCCCCATTCTCAGCCCCCCACCCATCTTCTCTCCCCCAGACACACTCTTAGCATCAGTTAAAGGCCGGGGGGGTTGCGGGGGTGCGGGGGATCGGATCAGTGAAAAGTCCGGGGGGGGTGCGGGAGATCGCATCATTCAAAGGCCCGGGGGGGGGGGGGGATAGCGGGGAGATTTTCTCCCGGGTGTGGGAGAGAGGAGAGAAGCAAGGGGAGAGAGGAGAGGTGAGCCGGTGATCGCGGGCTGGCGCCGCTAACGTCGTCCAATTTTTTGGTGCGAGTGAGGAGATGCCGCGCATGCGTGCTGAGCACAGAGTGAGGAGATTCCGCGCATGCCTACTGAGCACTGCCTCACCGCAGCGCCCTCTATAGAAACCTCAATAAGGGGGGGCAGCGCTTTAAAACCTCTGTAACTTAAAACATATGCGACCGAATTAAATAAAAATATCATTTTACAGCAGCGAACCGCGTGATGAGTAAGGCGGTACAAAATCGTGGCGCTACGGTTCACCGTTTTGCCGAAATCAGCCGGAATCAGTGAAATATATATACATACAAGATCTGAGTTTTAGTAGTATACTAGACAAAGTGGGCCCGTTGGGCCCATTCCCCACTCCCCCATTCTCTCCTCCCCCATCCCCACTCTTACTCTCCCCACACTCTCCCCTTTGGCCCGTCCTCTTAGGGTTTCCATTGTATCCGGGAGGGGGGGAGGGAGTGAAGGGGGGAGGGAGGGAGAGGGTGGTTTGGGGAAGGGAGGTGTGGAGTGATCGAGGGGGAGGGAGTGGTGGAGGGAGGGATGTGTTGAGGATGGAAGGGGGAGGGAGGGGGAGGGTGATGAGAGGTGTGGTGGTACTTGTGGAGGGAGGGAGTGGGGGAGAGAGGGGGGGAGGGAGGGATGGGGGAGAGGGGAGGGATATGGACCTCCCCTTTTCCCAGTACCCCTCTTTCCCCCACCACCAAGTCCCCTCCGCACTACCCCTGTTGTCCCATTCCCCATTCTCAGACCCACCCCCAATTTTCCCTCCCCCAGACACACTCTTAGCATCAGTTAAAGGCCCGGGGGGGGGGGGTGCGGGGGATCTGATCAGTAAAAGGTCCGGGGGGGGTGTGCGGGAGATCGCATCATTCAAAGGCCCGGGGGGGGGGGGGGGATAGCGGGGAGATGTTCTCCCGGGTGTGGGAGAGAGGAGAGAAGCAAGGGGAGAGAGGAGAGGTGAGCCGGTGATCGCGGGCTTGCGCCGCTAACGGCGTCCATTTTTTTGGTGCGAGTGAGGAGATGCCGCGCATGCGTGCTGAGTACAGAGTGAGGAGATTCCGCGCATGCGTACTGAGCACAGCCGCACCGCAGCGCCCCCCTTCTGTCAAAACTTCGATAAATGAGGGGGGGGCAGCACATTTAAACCTCTGTAACTTAAACAATATGCGACCGAATTAAATAACAACATCATTTTCCAGCAGCGAACCGCGTGACGATTAAGGCAGTACAAAAATCGTGGCGCTACGGTTCACCGTTTTGCCGCAATTGCCGTATTCAGCCGACACTCAGTGATATATATACATACAAGATCTGAGTTTTAGTAGTATACTAGAACAAGTGTGCCCGTTCAAAGCGGGCCCGTTGGGCCCGTCCCCACACCCAGGGAGTGGTGGAGGGAGGGAGGGAGGTGTTGAGGATGGAGGGGGGGAGGGTGATGAGAGATGGGGCGGTATTTGTGGAGGGGGGAGAGAGTGAGGGGGGAGGGGGCCCGGGGGGGGGGGATAGCGGGGAGATGTTCTCCCGTGTGTTGGAGAGAGGAGAGAAGCAAGGGGAGAGAGGTGAGGTGAGCCGGTGATCGCGGGCTGGCGCCGCTAACGGCGTCCATTGTTTTGGTGCGAGTGAGGAGATGTCGCGCATGCGTGCTGAGTACAGAGTGAGGAGATTCCGCGCATGCGTACTATGCACTGCCGGACCGCAGCGCCCCCTTCTGTCAAAATTTCGATAAATGAGGGGGGGCACCACCTTTAGACCTCTGTAACTTTAAAAATATGCGTCCGAAATAAATAAAAATACCATTTTACAGCAGCGAACCGCATGCTGATTAAGGCGGTTCAAAAATCGTGGCGCTACGGTTAACCGTTTTGCCGGAATTGCCGTATTCAGCCGACATCAGTGGAATATATATACAACGCTACAAGATCTGAGTTTTAGTAGTATTTAGTAGTAGATCCGTTGGGCCCGTCCCCACACCCCCCATTCTCTCCTCCCCCAGCCCCACTCTTACTCTCCCCACACCAGGGAGGGAGGTGTGGAGGAGGGAGGGGGGAGGGCGGGGGGGAGGGTGAGGAGAGATGGGGGGGAGGTGTGGGGGGGGAGGTGTGGAGGGGGGAGGGAGAGAGGGGGGGAAGGGGGGAGGTGAGGAGGGAGGGGGGAGAGGGGAGGGAGGGGGTCCTCCCCTTTTCCCAGTACCCCTCTTTCCCCCACCACCAATTCCCCTACGCACTACCCCTGTTGTCCCATTCCCCATTCCCCATTCTCAGCCCCCCCCCATCTTCTCTCCCCCAGACAAGTGTGCCCGTTCAAAGCGGGCCCGTTGGGCCCGTCCCCACACCCCCCATTTTCTCCTCCCCAGCCCCACTCTTACTCTCCCCACACCCTCCCCTTGGAGGGAAGGAGGGAGGGGGAGTTAGGGGGAGGGGTGAGGGAGGGGGGAGGGAGTTGGTGAGGAGGGGGGGAGGGATTGGGGATGGAGGTGGGAAGGAGGGGGGATGGAGGGGTTGAGGGGGGAAGGGGGACCTCCCCTTTTCCCAGTACCCCTCTTTCCCCCACCACCAAGCCCCCTCCGCAACGACCCCTGTTGTCCCCCTCCCCAGTCCCCCTTCGTGGATGGGGGACCGAGCTCAGGGGTGACCGAGCTTTTTCGGTTGCAGCTCCTAGACTTTTGAACAGCATCCCTCTCCCCATCAGAACTGCCCCCTCCATCCACTCCTTTAAGTCCAGGCTCAAAATCTATTTCTACTCCCTAGCGTTTGAGGCTCATTGAGGAGGTGCTGTGAACTGTTTGCGTGCCACTGTATGTTTCATTTTTTTCCTTAGTACCTATTCAGATGTACAGCACTTTGGTCAACGTGGGTTGTTTTTAAATGTGCTATACAAATATAATTGACTTGACTTGACCAAGTGCTTCTCATAAAAAAATGTAAATTTGTAAAGAGTAGACACCCAATAGCAGCTGCTTGTCCATTGTGACATCACACGCTTTTCGCAACAATGTAGCACCCATCTCACAGGGGCATTGTGACATCATAAGCTGAAGACTTTCAATAAATCCGCACCACAGCGCCCCCTATAAATTAGGGGGGGGGGCGCTTTAAAACCTCTGTAACTTAAAAAACATGCGACCGAATTAAATAAAAAATAATTTTCCAGCAGATAACCGCGTGGTGATTAAGGCGTTGGAAAAATCGTGGCGCTACGGTTCACCGTTTTGACGAAATCAGAGAAACCGCTGTTACGCGCATACATATATATATATATAACACAAGATCTGAGTTTTAGTAGTATACTAGCACAAGTGTGCCCGTTGGGCCCGTCCTCGTAGGGTTTCCATTGTAACCGAGAGGGGAGTGGGTGGGGGAGGAAAAGGGGAGGGTTGGGGGGAGGGAAGGGGGAGGGAGGAGGGGAGGGGGAGGGAGGGGGGAGGGGAGGGGGAAGGGGGGGAGGAGGGAGGGAGAGGGGAGGGAGGGGGTAGGGGGAGGGAGGGGGAGAGGGGGGGATGGGAGGGGGGAGGGGGGGGAGGGGGAGGGAGAGGGGAGGGAGGGGGTAGGGGGGAGGGGAGGGAGGGGGAGGGAGGGGAGGGAGGGGAGGGGGAAGGGGGGAGGGAAGGGGGGAGGGAGGAGGACCTCCCCTTTTCCCAGTACCCCTCTTTCCCCGTTGTGCCCGTCCTCGTAGGGTTTCCATTGTAACCGGAAGGCGGGGAGGGAGGGGGGAGGGAGGGAGTGGAGGGAGGAGGGGAGGGGGAGGGAGGGGGGAGGGGAGGGGGGAAAGGGGGAGGGAGAGGTGAGGGAGGGGGTAGGGGTGGAGGGGGGAGGGTGGGGGGAGGGGAGGGGGGAAGGGGGGAGGGAGGGTGACCTCCCCTTTTCCCAGTACCCCTCTTTCCCCGTTAGACCCGTCCTCGTAGGGTTTCCATTGTAATCGGGAGGGGAGGGAGGGAAGGGGGATGGAGTGAGGAGGGAGGTGTGGATGGAGGAGGGGAGGGTGAGGGAGGGGGAGGGAGGGGGGAGGGGAGGGGGAAAGGGAGGGGAGGGGGAGGGAGAGGGGTAGGGGGGAGGGGGAGGGAGGGGGGAGGGGAGGGTGAAAGGGAGGGGAGGGGGGAGGGAGAGGGGTAGGGGGGAGGGGGAGGGAGGGGGGAGGGGAGGCGGGAAGGGGGAGGGAGGGGGACCTCCCCTTTTCCCAGTACCCCTCTTTCCCCGTTGGGCCCGTCCTCGTAGGGTTTCCATTGTAACCGGGAGGAGGGGAGGGAGGGAAGGGGGAGGGAGGTAGGAGGGAGGTGTGGAGGGAGGAGGGGAGCGGGAGGGAGGGGAGGGGTGGGGAAGGGGAGGGAGAGGGGAGGGAGGGGGTTAGGGGGGGAGGGGGAGGGAGGGGGAGGGGAGGGGAGTGGGGGAGGGGGGAAGGGGGTGAGGGGGTAGGGAGAGGGGTAGGGGGGAGGGGGAGGGAGGGGAGGGGGGAAGGGGGGAGGGAGGGTGACCTCCACTTTTCCCAGTACCCCCCTTTCCCCGTTGGGCACGTCCTCGTAAGGTTTCCATTGTAACCGGGAGGAGGGGAGGGAGGGAAGGGGGAGGGAGGGAGGAGGGAGGTGTGGAGGGAGGAGGGGAGGGGGAGGGAAGGGGGGAGGGGGAAGGGGGAGGGAGAGGGGAGGGAGGGGGTTAGGGGGGAGGGAGGGGGGAGGGGAGGGGGAAGGGGGAGGGAGGGGGACCTCCCCTTTTCCGAGTACCCCTCTTTCCCCATTGGGCCCGTCCCCGTAGGGTTTCCATTGTAACTGGGAGGCGGGGAGGGAGGGAGGAGGGGAGGGGGATGGAGGGGGGGAGGGGAGGGGAGGGGGGAAGGGGTGGTAGGGGAGGGGGAAGGGGTGGGAGGGGAGGGGGGAAGGGGGGAGTTGGAGGGAGGGGGGAGGGAGGGGGGGAGGGGAAGGGGGGAGGGAGGGGGAAGGGGGACCTCCCCTTTCTTTTTTCGAAACACTTGCCCCGGTGGCCCACGAGCATAGGGGCCCCATGCTGATCTGTGTATGTTAAATGACTTGCAATAAAAAACACAACTTTAAAAAACAATCAGCTGCCTTTCGCAACAATGTTGCAACCATCTCACACAAGCATTGTGACGTCACAAGCTGAAGACCTTTGAAAAAAAAGGTTAAAAATAAAAAGATGTAAATTTGTAAAGAGCAGACACCCAATAGCAGCTGCTTGTCCATTGTGACATCACACGCTGAAGACTAAATCCGCACCGCAGCGCCCCCTATAAAATAAGGGGGGGGGCAGCGCTTTAAAACCTCTGTAACTTTAAAAACATACGAACAAATTAAATGAAAATATCGCGGCCGGTCAGCCGGGAGGTTGGTGATCAAGGCGGTGCAAAAACCGTGGCGCTACGGTTTACCGTTTTGCCGGAATCACTGATATATACACAAATCCTGATACAAACCTACAAGATCTGAGTTTTAATAGTATACTAGAACAAGTGTGCCCGTTCTATGCGGGCCCGTTGTGCCCGTCCCCACACCCCCCCATTCTCTCTCCCCCAGACACACTCTTAGCATCAGTTAAAGGCCCGGGGGGGGGGTTGCGGGTGATCGGATCTGTGAAAAGTCCGGTGGATGGGGGGGCTTCGGGAGATCTCATCATTCAAAGGCCCGGGGGGGGGGGGGGGATAGCGGGGAGATGTTCTCCCGGGTGTGGGAGAGAGGAGAGAAGCAAGGGGAGAGAGGAGAGGTGAGCCGGTGATCGCGGGCTGGCGCCGCTAACGGCGTCCATTGTTTTGGTGCGAGTGAGGAGATGCCGCGCATGCGTGCTGAGTACAGAGTGAGGAGATTCCGCGCATGCGTACTGAGCACTGCCGGACCGCAGCGCCCCCCTTCTGTCAAAACTTCGATAAATGAGGGGGGCAGCACAATTAAACCTCTGTAACTTAAAAGATATGCGTCCGAATTAAATAAAAATATCATTTTCCAGCAGCTAACCGCATGCTGATTAAGGCAGTTCAAAAATCGTGGCGCTACGGTTCACCGTTTTGCCGGAATTGCCGTATTCAGCCGACATCAGTGGAATATATATACAACGCTACAAGATCTGAGTTTTAGTAGTATATAGATAGATAGACTAGACAAAGTGGGCCCGTTGGGCCCATTCCCCACTCCCCCATTCTCTCGTCCCCCATCCCCACTCTTACTCTCCCCACACTCTCCCCTTTGGCCCGTCCTCTTAGGGTTTCCATTATATCCGGGAGGGGGTGAGGGAGTGAAGGGGGGAGGGAGGGAGAGGGAGGTTTTGGGGAGGGAGGTGTGGAGT
>NW_027602228.1:0-44163 GCF_053455715.1 Rhinoraja longicauda | reverse complement strand
AGACAATCAGCTGCTTCACACAAGCATTGTGACGTCACAAGCTGAAGACCTTGAAAAAAAAGGTTTAAAATAAAAAGATGTAAATTTGTAAAGAGCAGACACCCAATAGCAGCTGCTTGTCCATTGTGACATCACACGCTGAAGGGGACGGGGGGACGGGGGTCAGCTCGAGCTCATCTCACAGGGGCATTGTGACATCACAAGCTGAAGACCTTCAATAAATCCGCACCACAGCGCCCCCTATAAATTAGGGTGGGGGGGGGGAGCGCTTTAAAACCTCTGTAACTTAAAAAACATGCGACCGAATTAAATAAAAAATAATTTTCCAGCAGATAACCGCGTGGTGATTAAGGTGGTGCAAAAATCGTGGCGCTACGGTTCACCGTTTTGACGAAATCAGAGAAACCGTTGTTACGCGCATACCAGGTCAAACCCCCCAAAAAAATATACACAAGAAGTGAGTTTTAATAGTATACTAGAACAAGTGTGCCCGTTGGGCCCGTCCTCGTAGGGTTTCCATTGTAACCGGGAGGGGAGTGGGGGTAGGGAAGGGGGAGGGAGGGAGTAGGGAGGTGTGGAGGGGGGAGGGGAGGGGGAGGGAGGGGGGGAGGGGAGGGGGGAAGGGAGGGAGGGAGAGGGGAGGGAAGGGGGTAGGGGGGAGGGGGAGGGAGGGGAGGGGGGAAGGGGAGGGAGGGGGGAAGGGGAGGGGGAGGGAGGGGGGAGGGAGAAGGGAGTGAGGGGGGAGGGAGGGGGACCTCCCCTTTTCCCAGTACCCCTCTTTCCCCATTGGGCCCGTGCTCGTAGGGTTTCCATTGTAACCGGGAGGAGGGGAGGGAGGGGAGGGGGAGGGAGGGAGGAGGGAGGTGTGGAGGGAGGAGGGGAGGGGAGGGGGAGGGGAGGGGGGGAAGGGGGGAGGAGGGAGGGAGAGGGGAGGGAGGGGGGTAGGGGGGAGGTAAGGGGGAGTGAGGGGGGAGGGAGGGAGGGGGATCTCCCCTTTTCCCAGTACCCCTCTTTCCCCGTTGGGCCCGTCCTCGTAGGGTTTCCATTGTAACCGGGAGGAGGGGAGGGAGGGAAGGGGGAGGGAGGGAGGAGGGGGGAGGGAGGGGAGGGGGGAAGGGGGGAGTGAAGGGGTAGGGGGAGGGAGGGGGAGAGGGGAGGGGGGGTAGGGGGGAGGGGGGAGGGAGGGGGAAGGGGGGAGGGAGGGGGATCTCCCCTTTTCCCAGTACCCCTCTTTCCCCGTTGGGCCCGTCCCTGTAGGGTTTCCATTGTAACCGGGAGGGGTGGAGGGATGGTGGAAGGAGGGGGGAGGGGGAGAGGGATGGAATGGTGGAGGGAGGGGGGAGGGAGTGGGGGAGGGTGGGATGGAGGGAAGGAGGGAGGGGGGGAGTTAGGGGCTGAGTGGTGATGGAGGTTGGGATTGAGGGGGGAGGGAGGGGGGGAGGGAGTGGGGATGGAGGTGGGAAGGAGGGGGGAGGAAGGGGTTGATGGGGGAAGTGGGACCTCCCCTTTTCCCAGTACCCCTCTTTCCCCCACCACCAAGCCCCCTCCGCAACGACCCCTGTTGTCCCCAGTCCCCATTCACAGACCCCCCCCCCATTCTCTCTCTCCCCATACACACTCTCAGTGCTTTTTTCGAAACACTTGCCCCGGTGGCCCACGAGCATATGGGCCCAATGCTGATCTGTGTATGTTAAGTGACTTGCAATAAAAAAATATACTTTAAAAAGAGATAAGTGCTTTTTAAGTGCTTGTTTTGAAACATTCGCGGTCACATAGTGCTTCTCACTGTAGCACCCATCTCAAGTGTGCCCGTTGGGCCCGTCCTCGTAGGGTTTCCATTGTAACCGGGAGGAGGGGAGGGAGGGAAGGGGGAGAGAGAGAGGTGTGGAGGGAGGAGGGGAGGGGGAGGGAGGGGGTAGGGGAGGGGAGGGGGGGAAGGGGAGGGGGGGAAGGGGGGAGGGAGAGAGGGGGAGGGGGAGGGAGAGAGGGGGAGGGGGAGGGAGGGGGGAGGGGAAGGGCGGAGGGAGGGGGACCTCCCCTTTTCCCAGTACCCCTCTTTCCCCATTGTGCCCGTCCTCGTAGGGTTTACATTGTAACCGGGAGAAGGGGAGGGAGGGAAGGGGGAGGGGGGGGAGGAGGGAGGTGTGGAGGGAGGAGGGGAGGGGGAAGGGGGAAGGGGAGTGGGGGGAGGGAAGGGGGAGGGAGGGGGGAGGGGAGGGGAGGGTGGAAGGGGAGGGCGGAAAGGGGGGGAGGGGGGAAAGGGGGGAGGGGGGAGGGAGAGAGGGGGAGGGTGGAAAGAGCATCCCTCTCCCCATCAGAACTGCCCCCTCCATCGACTCCTTTAAGTCCATGCTCAAAACCTATTTCTACTCCCTAGCGTTTGAGGCTCATTGAGGAGGCGCTGTGAACTGTTTGCGTGCCACTGTATGTTTCATTTTTTCCTTAGTACCTAATCAGATGTACAGCACTTTGGTCAACGTGGGTTGTTTTTAAATGTGCTGTACAAATAAAATGGACTTGACTTGACAGCTCTTCGCAACAATGTAGCACAGGGGCATTGTGACGTCACACGCTGAATACCGCTGGGGGGGGGGAAGGGGGGTCAGCTCGAGTCCATCTCACAGGGGCATTGTGACATCACAATCCGCACCGCAGCGCCCCCCTTCTGTCAAAACTTCGATAAATCAGGGGGGGCAGCACTTTTAAACCTCTGTAACTTAAAAAATATGCGTCCGAATTAAATAAAAATATCATTTTCCAGCAGCGAACCGCATGCTGATTAAGGCGGTACAAAAATCGTGGCGCTACGGTTCACCGTTTTGCCGGAATTGCCGTATTCAGCCGACATCAGTGTTATATATATATATAACACAAGATCTGAGTTTTAGTAGTATACTAGACCGAGTGGGCCCGTTGGGCCCGTCCTCGTAGGGTTTCCATTGTAACCGGGAGGGGAGGAAAGGGGGAGGGTTGGGGAGGGAAGGGGGAGGGAGGAGGGGAGGGGGGAGGGAGAGGGGGAGGGAGGGGGTTAGGGGGAGGGAGGGGGGAGAGGGGGGGATGGGAGGGGGGAGGGGAGGGAAGGGAGGAGGGAAGGGGGGAGGGAGAGGGGAGGGAGGTGGGTAGGGGGGAGGGAGGGAGGGGGACCTCCCCTTTTCCCAGTACCCCTCTTTCCCCGTTGGGCCCGTCCTCGTAGGGTTTCCATTGTAACCGGGAGGAGGGGAGGGCGGGAAGGGGGAGGGAGGGAGGAGGGAGGTGTGGAAGGAGGAGGGGAGGGGAGGGAGGGGGGAGGATAGGGAGGGGGGTAGGGGGGAGGGAGAGGGGGGAGGGGGAAGGGGGGAGGGAGGGGGACCTCCCCTTTTCCCAGTACTCCTCTTTCCCCGTTGGGCCCGTCCTCGTAGGGTTTCAAGGAGGGGGGAGAGGGATGGAAGGGTGGAGGGAGGGGGGGGAGGGATTGGGGAGGGAGGGATGGAGGGAAGGAGGGAGGGGGGAGTTAGGGGGGAGGGGGGAGGGAGTTGGGGAGGGAGGGGGAGGAGGGGGGGAGGGAGTGGGGATGGAGGTGGGAAGGAGGGGGGATGAAGGGGTTGAGGGGGGAAGGGGGACCTCCCCTTTTCCCAGTACCCCTCTTTCCCCGTTGGGCCCGTCCTCATAGGGTTTCCATTGTAACCGGGAGGGGGGGAGGGAGGGAGGAGGGAGGTGTGGAGGGAGGAGGGGAGGGGGAGGGAGGGGGGGAGGGGAGGGGGGAAGGGGGTAGGGGGGAAGGGGTAGGGGGGAGGGGAGGGAGGGGGATCTCCCCTTTTCCCAGTACCCCTCTTTCCCCGTTGGGCCCGTCCTCATAGGGTTTCCATTGTAACCGGGAGGGGGGGAGGGAGGGAGGAGGGAGGTGTGGAGGGAGGAGGGGAGGGGGAGGGAGGGGGGGAGGGGAGGGGGGAAGGGGAGGGGGGAAGGGGGTAGGGGGGAGGGGAGGGAGGGGGATCTCCTCTTTTCCCTGTACCCCTCTTTCCCCGTTGGGCCCGTCCCCGTAGGGTTTCCATTGTAACCGGGAGGGGGGGAGGGAGGGTGGAAGGAGGGGGGAGGGGGAGAGGGATGGAAGGGTGGAGGGAGGGATTGGGGGAGGGTGGGATGGAGGGAAGGAGGGAGGGGGGAGTTAGGGGCTGAGTGGTGATGGAGGTTGGGATTGAGGGGGGAGAGAGTGGGGATGGAGGTGGGAAGGAGGGGGGGCGAAGAGGTTGAGGGGGAAGTGGGACCTCCCCTTTTCCCAGTACCCCTCTTTCCCCCACCACCAAGCCCCCACCGCAACGACCCCTGTTGTCCCCCTCCCCAGTCCCCATTCTCAGACCCCCCCCCATTCTCTTGGAATAAAAAAAAATACTTAAAAAAAAAAAAGTGCTTTTTAATTGCTTGTTTTGAAACATTCGCGGTTAAGTGCTCTTTAAAAAAACATTCGCGGTTAAGTGCTGGTTTTGAAACATTCGCGGCTACTTAGTGCTTCTGTCAGTTGCTTTTCGAAACAATGTTGCAACCATCTCACACAAGCATTGGGAGGATGGGAGGGAAGGGGAGGGAGGGAGGAGGGAGGTGTGGAGGGAGGAGGGGAGGGAGGGGGGAAGGGGAGGGGGGGAAGGGGGCGGGAGAGGGGACGGAGGGGGGATGGGATGGGGAAGGGGGGAGGGAGGGGGACCTCCCCTTTTCCCAGTACCCCTCTTTCCCCGTTGGGCCCGTCCTCGTAGGGTTTCCATTGTAACCGGGAGGAGGGGAGGGAGGGAAGGGGGAGGGAGGGAGGAGGGAGGTGTGGAGGGAGGGGAGGGGGAGGGAGGGGGAGGGGAGGGGGAAGGGGGTGAGGGGGAGGGAGAGGGGGAGGGAGGGGGGAGGGAGGGGGGAAGGGGGGTGAGGGGGGAGGGAGAGGGGTAGGGGGGGAGGGGAGGGGAAGGGGGGAGGGAGAGGGGTAGGGGAGGGGAAGGGGGGAGGGAGAGGGGTAGGGGGGGAGGGGAGGGGAAGGGGAGGGAGGGGGACCTCCCCTTTTCCCAGTACCCCTCTTTCTCCGTTGGGCCCATCCTCGTAGGGTTTCCATTGTAACCGGGAGGAGGGGAGGGAGGGAAGGGGGAGGGAGGGAGGTGTGGAGGGTGGAGGGGGAGGGGGAGGGAGGGGGGAGGGGAGGGGGGAAGGTGGGGAGGGAGGGGGGGTGGAGGTGGGAAGGAGTGGGGAGGAAGGGGTTGAGGGGGGAAGGGGGGGGAGGGAGGGAATAGGGGCCCCATGCTGATCTGTGTATGTTAAGTGACTCGCACAACTTTAAAAAACTGGCAGTTGCTTTTCGCAACAATGTTGCAACATCTCACACAAGCATTGTGACGTCACAAGCTGAAGACCTTGAAAAAAAAGGTCAGAAAAAAAATCATGTAAATTTAAAGTAGTAAACACCCAATAGCAGCCGCTTGTCCATCGCGAGCTGATCTCCCATTGGTGCACGGGTGCCATTGTGACATCACGCGCTGAAGCCCTTTCAAGAAAAGGGTTAGAAATGAGAGATTTTAACTTTAATATCTCTCTAGCTTTAAAAAGGTAGCTTCAATTTGAACGAAAGTACTTACAATAGTTGCCCATGTTAATGGTGAATATGGCGGTACAAAAATCGTAGCGCTTTGGTGTAACTTCAGGGAGGAGTAGGGTTTGTAAGTTATGGACAGAAATCTTCGGAATCTTCCGTATATACATACGGAATCTTCCGTATATACATACGGAATGTTGGACCGCAGAGTTTTAGTATTATACTAGACCGAGTGGGCCCGTTGGGCCCGTCCTCGTAGGGTTTCCATTGTAACCGGGAGGGGAGGAAAGGGGGAGGGTTGGGGGAGGGAAGGGGGAGGGAGGAGGGGAGGGGAGGGGGGGAGGGGAGGGGGGAGGGAGAGGGGAGGGAGGGGGTAGGGGGGAGGGAGGGGGAGAGGGGGGGATGGGAGGGAGAGGGGAGGGGGGAAGGGAGGAGGGAAAGGGGGGAGGGAGAGGGGAGGGAGGTGGGTAGGGGGGAGGGAGGGGGACCTCCCCTTTTCCCAGTACCCCTCTTTCCCCGTTGGGCCCGTCCTCGTAGGGTTTCCATTGTAACCGGGAGGAGGGGAGGGCGGGAAGGGGGAGGGAGGGAGGAGGGAGGTGTGGAGGGAGGAGGGGAGGGGAGGGAGGGGGGAGGGGAGGGAGGGGGGTAGGGGGGAGGGGAAGGGGGGAGGGAGGGGGACCTCCCCTTTTCCCAGTACTCCTCTTTCCCCGTTGGGCCGGTCCTCGTAGGGTTTCAATTGTAACCGGGAGGGGGGGAGGGAGGGTGGAAGGAGGGGGGAGAGGGATGGAAGGGTGGAGGGAGGGGGGGAGGGATTGGGGAGGGAGGGAAGGAGGGAGGGGGGAGTTAGGGGGGAGGGGGGAGGGAGTTGGGGAGGGAGGGGGAGGAGGGGGGGAGGGAGTGGGGATGGAGGTGGGAAGGAGGGGGGATGAAGGGGTTGAGGGGGGAAGGGGGACCTCCCCTTTTCCCAGTACCCCTCTTTCCCCGTTGGGCCCGTCCTCATAGGGTTTCCATTGTAACCGGGAGGGGGGAGGGAGGGAGGTGTGGAGGGAGGAGGGGAGGGGGAGGGAGGGGGGAGGGGAGGGGGGAAGGGGAGGGGGGAAGGGGGGAGGGAGTAGGGGGGAGGGGAGGGAGGGGGATCTCCCCTTTTCCCAGTACCCCTCTTTCCCCGTTGGGCCCGTCCCCGTAGGGTTTCCATTGTAACCGGGAAACACTTGCCCCGGTGGCCCACGAGCATAGGGGCCCAATGCTGATCTGTGTATGTTAAGTGACTTGCAATTAAAAAAAATACTTTAAAAAAAGATAAGTGCTTTTTAAGTGCTTGTTTTGAAACATTCGCGGTCACATAGTGCTTCTCACTGCGATCTGTTAGTGGTGCTTTTCGAAACAATGTAGCACCCATCTCAAACAAGCATTGGGAGGATGGGAGGGAGGGAAGGGGAGGGAGGGAGGAGAGAGGTGTGGAGGGATGGGGGAAGGGGAGGGGGGAACGGGGGGAAGGGGGAGGGAGAGGAGAGGGAGGGGGGATGGGATGGGGGAAGGGGGGAGGGAGGGGGACCTCCCCTTTTCCCAGTACCCCTCTTTCCCCGTTGGGCCCGTCCTCGTAGGGTTTCCATTGTAACCGGGAGGAGGGGGAGGGAGGGAGGAGGGAGGTGTGGAGGGAGGAGGGGAGGGGGAAGGGGGAGGGAGAGGGTTAGGGGGGAGGGGGAGGGGAGGGGAGGGAGGGGGACCTCCCCTTTTCCCAGTACCCCTCTTTCCCCGTTGGGCCCGTCCCCGTAGGGTTTCCTTTGTAACCAGAAGGGGGGAGGGAGGGTGGAAGGAGGGGGGAGGGGGAGAGGGATGGAAGGGTGGAGGGAGGGGGGGAGGGATGGAGGGAAGGAGGGAGGGGGGGGAGTTAGGGGAGGAGGGGTGAGGGAGGTGGGGAGGGAGTTGGGGAGGAGGGGTGGAGGGAGTGGGGATGGAGGTGGGAAGGAGTGGGGAGGAAGGGGTTGAGGGGGGAAGGGGGGGGAGGGAGGGAATAGGGGCCCCATGCTGATCTGTGTATGTTAAGTGACTTGCACAACTTTAAAAAACTGGCAGTTGCCTTTCGCAACAATGTTGCAACAATCTCACACAAGCATTGTGACGTCACAAGCTGAAGATGTAAATTTAAAACCGAGCTGATCTCTCATTGGTGCACGGGTGCCATTGTGACATCACGCGCTGAAGCCCCTTCAAGAAAAGGGTTAGAAATGAAAATTAAACTTTAATATCTCTCTAGCTTTAAAAAGGCAGCTTCAATTTGAACGAAAGTACTTACAATAGTTGCCCATGTTAATGGTGAATATGGCGGTACAAAAATCGTAGCGCTTTGGTGTACCGTCAGGGAGGAGTAGGGTTTGTAAGTTATGGACAGAAACTCTTCGGAATCTTTGCGTACATACACATATACATACATACATACGGAATGTTGGACCGCAGAGTTTTAGTAGTATACTAGACCGAGTGGGCCCGTTGGGCCCGTCCTCGTAGGGTTTCCATTGTAACCGGGATGGGAGGAAAGGGGGAGGGTTGGGGGAGGGAAGGGGGAGGGAGGAGGGGAGGGAGGGGGGGAGGGGAGGGGGGAGGGAGAGGGGAGGGAGGGGGGTAGGGGGAGGGAGGGGGGAGAGGGGGGGATGGGAGGGGGGAGGGGGGAAGGGAGGAGGGTAGGGGGGGAGGGAGAGGGGAGGGAGGTGGGTAGGGGGGAGGGAGGGAGGGGGACCTCCCCTTTTCCCAGTACCCCTCTTTCCCCGTTGGGCCCGTCCTCGTAGGGTTTCCATTGTAACCGGGAGGAGGAGAGGGCGGGAAGGGGGAGGGAGGGAGGAGGGAGGTGTGGAGGGAGGAGGGGAGGGGAGGGAGGGGGGAGGGGAGGGAGGGGGTAGGGGGGAGGGGGAGGGAGGGGGAGGGAGGGGGAGGGAGAGGGGAGGGGGAGGGAAGGGGGGAGGGAGGGGGACCTCCCCTTTTCCCAGTACCCCTCTTTCCCCGTTGGGCCCGTCCCCGTAGGGTTTCCATTGTAACCGGGAGGGGGGGGAGGGAGGGTGGAAGGAGGGGGGAGGGGGAGAGGGGTGGAAGGGTGGAGGGAGTGGGGGAGGGTCGGATGGAGGGAAGGAGGGACGGGTGAGTTAGGGGCTGAGTGGTGATGGAGGTTGGGATTGAGGGGGGAGAGAGTGGGGATGGAGGTGGGAAGGAGGGGGGAGGAAGAGGTTGAGGGGGGAAGTGGGACCTCCCCTTTTCCCAGTACCCCTCTTTCCCCACCACCAAGCCCCCACCGCAACGACCCCTGTTGTCCCCCTCCCCAGTCCCCATTCTCAGACCCCCCCATTCTCTTGGAATAAAAAAAAATACTTTAAAAAAAAAAAGAGCTTTTTAATTGCTTGTTTTGAAACATTCGCGGTTAAGTGCTTTTTTAAAAAACATTCGCGGTTAAGTGCTGGTTTTGAAACATTCGCGGCTACTTAGTGCTTCTGTCAGCTGCTTTTCGAAACAATGTTGCAACCATCTCACACAAGCATTGGGAGGATGGGAGGGAGGGAAGGGGAGGGAGGGAGGAGGGAGGTGTGGAGGGAGGAGGGGAGGGAGGGGGGAAGGGGAGGGGGGGGAAGGGGGCGGAGAGGGGAGGGAGGGGGGATGGGATGGGGAAGGGGGGAGTGAGGGGGACCTCCCCTTTTCCCAGTACCCCTCTTTCCCCGTTGGGCCCGTCCTCGTAGGGTTTCCATTGTAACCGGGAGGAGGGGAGGGAGGGAAGGGGGAGGGAGGGAGGAGGGAGGTGTGGAGGGAGGGGAGGGGGAGGGAGGGGGGAGGGGAGGGGGGAAGGGGGGGGAGGGGGGAGGGAGAGGGGGAGGGAGGGGGGGAGGGGGGAGGGAGAGGGGTAGGGGGGGAGGGGAGGGGGAAGGGGAGCGAGGGGGACCTCCCCTTTTCCCAGTACCCCTCTTTCCCCGTTGGGCCCGTCCTCGTAGGGTTTCCATTGTAACCAGGAGGAGGGGAGGGAGGGAAGGGGGAGGGAGGGAGGTGTGGAGGGGGAGGGAGGGGGGAGGGGAGGGGGGAAGGGGGGGAGGGAGGGGGGGTGGAGGTGGGAAGGAGTGGGGAGGAAGGGGTTGAGGGGGAAGGGGGGGGGAGGGAGGGAATAGGGGCCCCATGCTGATCTGTGTATGTTAAGTGACTCGCACAACTTTAAAAAACTGGCAGTTGCTTTTCGCAACAATGTTGCAACAATCTCACACAAGCATTGTGACGTCACAAGCTGAAGATGTAAATTTAAAACCGAGCTGATCTCTCATTGGTGCACGGGTGCCATTGTGACATCACGCGCTGAAGCCCCTTCAAGAAAAGGGTTAGAAATGAAAATTTAAACTTTAATATCTCTCTAGCTTTAAAAAGGTAGCTTCAATTTGAACGAAAGTACTTACAATAGTTGCCCACGTTAATGGTGAATATGGCGGTACAAAAATCGTAGCGCTTTGGTGTACCGTCTGGGAGGAGTAGGGTTTGTAAGTTATGGACAGAAACTCTTCGGAATCTTCCGTACATACACATATACATACATACATACGGAATGTTGGACCGCAGAGTTTTAGTAGTATATAGACTAGACCGAGTGGGCCCGTTGGGCCCGTCCTCGTAGGGTTTCCATTGTAACCGGGAGGATGGGAGGGAGGGAAGTGGGAGGGAGGGGGGGAGGGGAGGGTGGAGTGGAGGGGGGAGGGGAGGGGGAAGGAGGGGAGGGGGATGGGGAGGGAGAGGGGAGGGAGGGGGGTGGGGGGAGGGTCTATTTTACTTTAAAATAAACAGCGTTCTTTGTTGAAAAGGAAATAAACTTATCTATAGAGCATCAGCTTTTTTAAAATAAATAAAATCAAACTTAATGAAAATCACATTCCTCATTTTAAATAAATGTCTTTGTTATAAATGAAATCAAACAGCGGGAGAGGCGACGGCGACTACACCTCCCGGCGGTCAGCGCTGCTGGGACGGGAGGGAGGGAGGGATGAGGGAGGGAGGAGAGTGGGGAGGGAGGGGTACCTCCCCTTTTCCCAGTACTCTTCTTTCCCAAACCACCAAGCCCCCTGTTGTCCCCCTCCCCAGTCCCCATTCTCAGACCCCCCCATTCTCTCTCCCCCAGATACACTCTTACTCTCCCCCCCCCTTTCCCCAGCACACCCCTTTCCCCGTTGGGCCCGTCCTCGTAGGGTTTCCATTGTAACCGTGAGGCAGGGAGGGAGGGGGGAGGGAGGGAAGAGGGAGGTGTGGAGGGAGGAGGGGAGGGGGAGGGAGGGGGAGGGGGGAAGGGGGGGAGGTGGAGGGAGGGGGGAGGGAGAGGGGGAGGGGTGGGGGGAAGGGGTGAGGGTGGAAGGGGGAGGGAGGGGGACCTCCCCTTTTCCCAGTACCCCTCTTTCCCTGTTGTGCCCGTCCTCGTAAGTTTTCCATTGTAACCGGGAGGGGAGTGGGGGGGAGGGAAGGGAGGAGGGAGGTGTGGAGGGGGGAGGGGAGGGGGAGGGGGGAAGGGGCAAGGGGGAGGGAGAGGGGAGGGAGGGGGTAGGGAGGGGGGAAGGGGGGAGGGAGGGGGACCACCCGTTTTCCCAGTACCCCTCTTTCCCCGTTGGGCCCGTCGTCGTAGGGTTTCCATTGTAACCGGGAGGAGGGGAGGTAGGGAAGGGGGAGGGAGGGAGGAGGGAGGTGTGGAGGGAGGAGGGGAAGGGGAGGGAGGAGGGGAGGGGGAGGGAGGGGGAAGGGGGAGGAGGGAGAGGGGAGGGAGGGGGGTAGGGGGGAGGGAGGAGGGAGGTGTGGAGGGAGGAGGGGAGGGGGAGGGAGGGGGGAGGGGAGGGGGGAGGGAGAGGGGGAGGGGGAGGGAGGGAGCGTGTAAGGGGGAGGGAGGGGGACCTCCCCTTTTCCCAGTACCCCTCTTTCCCCGTTGGGCCCGTCCTCGTAGGGTTTCCATTGTAACCGGGAGGAGGGGAGGGAGGGAGGAGGGAGGTGTGGAGGGAGGAGGGGAGGGGGGAAGGGGGAGGGAGAGGGTTAGGGGGGAGGGGGAGGGGGGATGGGAGGGGAGGGAGGGGGACCTCCCCTTTTCCCAGTACCCCTCTTTCCCCGTTGGGCCCGTCCCCGTAGGGTTTCCTTTGTAACCAGAAGGGGGGAGGGAGGGTGGAAGGAGGGGGGAGGGGGAGAGGGATGGAAGGGTGGAGGGAGGGGGGGAGGGATGGAGGGAAGGAGGGAGGGGGGGGAGTTAGGGGAGGAGGGGTGAGGGAGGTGGGGAGGGAGTTGGGGAGGAGGGGGGGAGGGAGTGGGGATGGAGGTGGGAAGGAGTGGGGAGGAAGGGGTTGAGGGGGGAAGGGGGGGAGGGAGGGAATAGGGGCCCCATGCTGATCTGTGTATGTTAAGTGACTCGCACAACTTTAAAAAACTGGCAGTTGCCTTTCGCAACAATGTTGCAACAATCTCACACAAGCATTGTGACGTCACAAGCTGAAGATGTAAATTTAAAACCGAGCTGATCTCTCATTGGTGCACGGGTGCCATTGTGACATCACGCGCTGAAGCCCCTTCAAGAAAAGGGTTAGAAATGAAAATTTAAACTTTAATATCTCTCTAGCTTTAAAAAGGTAGCTTCAATTTGAACGAAAGTACTTACAATAGTTGCCCACGTTAATGGTGAATATGGCGGTACAAAAATCGTAGCGCTTTGGTGTAACTTCAGGGAGGAGTAGGGTTTGTAAGTTATGGACAGAAATTCTTCGGAATCTTCCGTACATACACATATACATACATACATACGGAATGTTGGACCGCAGAGTTTTAGTAGTATACTAGACCGAGTGGGCCCGTTGGGCCCGTCCTCGTAGGGTTTCCATTGTAACCGGGAGGGGAGGAAAGGGGGAGGGTTGGGGGAGGGAAGGGGGAGGGAGGAGGGAGGGGAGGGGGGGAGGGGGGAGGGAGAGGGGAGGGAGGGGGGTAGGGGGGAGGGAGGGGGGAATGGGAGGGGGAGGGGGGAAGGGAGGAGGGAAGGGGGGGAGGGAGAGGGGAGGGGGGAGGGAGGGAGGGGGACCTCCCCTTTTCCCAGTACCCCTCTTTCCCCGTTGGGCCCGTCCTCGTAGGGTTTCCATTGTAACCGGGAGGGGAGGGCGGGAAGGGGGAGGGAGGGAGGAGGGAGGTGTGGAGGGAGGAGGGGAGGGGAGGGAGGGGGGAGGGGAGGGAGGGGGGTAGGGGGGAGGTGGAGGGAGAGGGGAGGGGGGAGGGGAGGGGGAAGGGGGGAGGGAGGGGACCTCCCCTTTTCCCAGTACTCCTCTTTCCCCGTTGGGCCCGTCCTCGTAGGGTTTCAATTGTAACCGGGAGGGGGGAGGGAGGGTGGAAGGAGGGGGGAGAGGGATGGAAGGGTGGAGGGAGGGGGGGAGGGATTGGGGAGGGAGGGAAGGAGGGAGGGGGGAGTTAGGGGGGAGGGGGGAGGGAGTTGGGGAGGGAGGGGGAGGAGGGGGGGAGGGAGTGGGGATGGAGGTGGGAAGGAGGGGGGATGAAGGGGTTGAGGGGGAAGGGGGACCTCCCCTTTTCCCAGTACCCCTCTTTCCCCGTTGGGCCTGTCCTCATAGGGTTTCCATTGTAACCGGGAGGGGGGGGGGAGGGAGGAGGGAGGTGTGAAGGGAGGAGGGGAGGGGGAGGGAGGGGGGAGGGGAGGGGGAAGGGGAGGGGGGAAGGGGGTAGGGGGAGGGGAGGGAGGGGGATCTCCCCTTTTCCCAGTACCCCTCTTTCCCCGTTGGGCTCGTCCCCGTAGGGTTTCCATTGTAACCGGGAGGGGGGGAGGGAGGGTGGAAGGAGGTGGGAGGGGGAGAGGGATGGAAGGGTGGAGGGAGGGGGCAGGGAGTGGGGGAGGGTGGGATGGAGGGAAGGAGGGAGGGGGGGGAGTTAGGGGCTGTGTGATGATGGAGGTTGGGATTGAGGGGGGAGGGAGGGGGGGAGCGAGTGGGGATGGAGGTGGGAAGGAGGGGGGAGGAAGGGGTTGAGGGGGGAAGTGGAACCTCCCCTTTTCCCAGTACCCCTCTTTCCCCCACCACCAAGCCCCCTCCGCAACGACCCCTGTTGTCCCCCTCCCCAGTCCCCATTCTCAGACCCCCCCCATTCTCTCTCTCCCCCAGACACACTCTCAGTGCTTTTTTCGAAACACTTGCCCCGGTGGCCCACGAGCATAGGGGCCCAATGCTGATTTCTGTATGTTAAGTGACTTGCAATAAAAAAAAATACTTTAAAAAAAGATAAGTGCTTTTTAAGTGCTTGTTTTGAAACATTCGCGGTCACATAGTGCTTCTCACTGCGATCTGTTAGTGGTGCTTTTCGAAACAATGTAGCACCCATCTCAAACAAGCATTGGGAGGATGGGAGGGAGGGAAGGGGAGGGAGGGAGGAGAGAGGTGTGGAGGGAGGGGGGAAGGGGAGGGGGGAACGGGGGAAGGTGGAGGGAGAGGGGAGGGAGGGGGGATGGGATGGGGGAAGGGGGAGGGAGGGGGACCTCCCCTTTTCCCAGTACCCCTCTTTCCCCGTTGGGCCCGTCCTCGTAGGGTTTCCATTGTAACCGGGAGGAGGGGAGGGAGGGAGGAGGGAGGTGTGGAGGGAGGAGGGGAGGGGGGGAGGGGAGGGGGGAAGGGGGAGGGAGAGGGTTAGGGGGGAGGGGGAGGGGGGAAGGGGAGGGAGGGGGACCTCCCCTTTTCCCAGTACCCCTCTTTCCCCGTTGGGCCCGTCCCCGTAGGGTTTCCTTTGTAACCAGAAGGGGGGGAGGGAGGGTGGAAGGAGGGGGGAGGGGGAGAGGGATGGAAGGGTGGAGGGAGGGGGGGGAGGATGGAGGGAAGGAGGGAGGGGGGGGAGTTAGGGGAGGAGGGGTGAGGGAGGTGGGGAGGGAGTTGGGGAGGAGGGGGGAGGGAGTGGGGATGGAGGTGGGAAGGAGTGGGGAGGAAGGGGTTGAGGGGGGAAGGGGGGGAGGGAGGGAATAGGGGCCCCATGCTGACCTGTGTATGTTAAGTGACTTGCACAACTTTAAAAAACTGGCAGTTGCTTTTCGCAACAATGTTGCAACAATCTCACACAAGCATTGTGACGTCACAAGCTGAAGATGTAAATTTAAAACCGAGCTGATCTCTCATTGGTGCACGGGTGCCATTGTGACATCACGCGCTGAAGCCCCTTCAAGAAAAGGGTTAGAAATGAAAATTTAAACTTTAATATCTCTCTAGCTTTAAAAAGGTAGCTTCAATTTGAACGAAAGTACTTACAATAGTTGCCCACGTTAATGGTGAATATGGCGGTACAAAAATCGTAGCGCTTTGGTGTAACTTCAGGGAGGAGTAGGGTTTGTAAGTTATGGACAGAAATTCTTCGGAATCTTCCGTACATACACATATACATACATACATACGGAATGTTGGACCGCAGAGTTTTAGTAGTATATAGATAGACTAGACCGAGTGGGCCCGTTGGGCCCGTCCTCGTAGGGTTTCCATTGTAACTGGG
This sequence comes from Rhinoraja longicauda, assembly GCF_053455715.1. Lineage (NCBI taxonomy): Eukaryota > Metazoa > Chordata > Chondrichthyes > Rajiformes > Arhynchobatidae > Rhinoraja > Rhinoraja longicauda. The sequence goes on along the minus strand of NW_027602228.1, from coordinate 29,120 downwards.
AGGATGGGAGGGAGGGAAGAGGGAGGGAGGGAGGAGGGAGGTGTGGAGGGAGCAGGGGAGGGGGAGGGAGGGGTGGAGGGGAGGGTGGAGTGGAGGGGGGAGGGGGGGAGGGAGGGGGACCTCCCCTTTTCCCAGTACCCCTCTTTCCCCGTTGGGCCCGTCCCCGTAGGGTTTCCATTGTAACGGGGAGGGGGGAGGGGAGGGAGGGGGGTAGGGGGGAGGGGGAGGGAGGGGGAGGGAGGGGGAAGGGGGGAGGGGGGAGGGAGGGAGGGGGACGTCCCCTTTTCCCAGTACTCCTCTTTCCCCGTTGGGCCCGTCCTCGTAGGGTTTCCATTGTAACCGGGAGGGGGGGAGGGAGGGAGGAGGGAGGTGTGGAGGGAGGTGTGGAGGGAGGAGGGGAGGGGGAGGGAGGGGGGGAGGGGAGGGGGAGGGGGAAAGAGGGGTAGGGGGAGGGGAGGGAGGAGGGGCGGGAGGGGGAACTCCCCTTTTCCCAGTACCCCTCTTTCCCCGTTGGGCCCGTCCCCGTAGGGTTTCGATTGTAACCGGGAGGGGGGGAGGGAGGGTGGAAGGAGGGGGGAGGGGGAGAGGGGTGGAAGGGTGGAGGGATGGGGGGAGGGAGTGGGGGAGGGTCGGATGGAGGGAAGGAGGGAGGGGTGAGTTAGGGGCTGAGTGGTGATGGAGGTTGCGATTGAGGGGGAGAGAGTGGGGATGGAGGTGGGAAGGAGGGGGGAGGAAGAGGTTGAGGGGGAAGTGGGACCTCCCCTTTTCCCAGTACCCCTCTTTCCCCCACCACCAAGCCCCCACCGCAACGACCCCTGTTGTCCCCCTACCCAGTCCCCATTCTCAGACCACCCCCCATTCTCTTGGAATAAAAAAAAATGCTTTAAAAAAAAAAGTGCTTTTTAATTGCTTGTTTTGAAACATTCGCGGTTAAGTGCTTTTTTTAAAAAACATTCGCGGTTAAGTGCTGGTTTTGAAACATTCGCGGCTACTTAGTGCTTCTGTCAGTTACTTTTCGAGGGAGGGAGTAGGGAGGTGTGGAGGGGGAGGGAGGGGGGGAGGGAGAGGGGAGGGAAGGGGGTAGGGGGGAGGGAGGGGGGAAGGGGAGGGAGGGGGGAAGGGGAGGGTGAGGGAGGGGGGGAGGGAGAAGGGAGGGAGGGGGGAGTGAGGGGGGAGGGAGGGGAACCTCCCATTTTCCCAGTACCCCTCTTTCCCCATAGGGCCCGTCCTCGTAGGGTTTCCATTGTAACCGGGAGGAGGGGAGGGAGGGAAGGGGGAGGGAGGGAGGAGGGAGGTGTGGAGGTGTGCAGGGAGGAGGGGATGGGAGGGGGAGGGGAGGGGGGGAGGGGGGAAGGGGGGAGGAGGGAGGGAGAGGGGAGGGAGGGGGGTAGGGGGGAGGTAAGGGGGAGGGAGGGGTGGGGGGAAGGGGGAGGGAGGGGGATCTCCCCTTTTCCCAGTACCCCTCTTTCCCCGTTGGGCCCGTCCTCGTAGGGTTTCCATTGTAACCGGGAGGAGGGGAGGGAGGGAAGGGGGAGGGAGGGAGGAGGGAGGTGTGGAGGGAGGAGGGGAGGGGAGGGAGGGGGAGGGGAGGGAGGGGGTAGGGGGGAGGGGGAGGGAGGGGAAGAGGGGAGGGGGAAGGGGGTAGTGAGGGGGACCTCCCCTTTTCCCAGTGCCCCTCTTTCCCCGTTGGGACCGTCCTCGTAGGGTTTCCATTGTAACGGGGAGGGGGGAGGGAGGGTGGAAGGAGGGGGGAGGGGGAGAGGGATGGAAGGGTGGAGGGAGGGGGGAGGGATTGGGGGAGGGAGGGATGGAGGGAAGGAGGGAGGGGGGAGTTAGAGGGGAGGGAGGGGGGAGGGAGTTGGGGAGGGAGGGGGAGGAGGGGGGATGGAGTGGGGATGGAGGTGGGAAGGAGGGGGGATGAAGGGGTTGAGGGGGGAAGGGGGAAGGGGGACCTCCCCTTTTCCCAGTACCCCTCTTTCCCCGTTGGGCCCGTCCTCGTAGGGTTTCCATTGTAACCGGGAGGGAGGGGGGAGGGAGGTGTGGAGGGAGGAGGGGAGGGGGAGGGAGGGGGGAGGGGAGGGGGAAGGGGAAGGGGGGAGGAAGGGGGGGAGCGGGTAGGGGGGAGCGGGTTAGGGGGGTGGGGAGGGAGGGGGATCTCCTCTTTTCCCAGTACCCCTCTTTCCCCGTTGGGCCCGTCCCCGTAGGGTTTCCATTGTAACCGGGAGGGGGGGAGGGAGAGAGGGATGGAATGGTGGAGGGGAGGGGGGAGGGAGTGGGGGAGGGTGGGATGGAGGGAAGGAGGGAGGGGGGAGTTAGGGGCTGAGTGGTGATGGAGGTTGGGATTGAGGGAGGAGGGAGGGGGGGAGGGAGTGGGGATGGGAGTGGGGATGGAGGTGGAAGGAGGGGGGAGGAAGGGGTTGAGGGGGGAAGTGGGACCTCCCCTTTTCCCAGTACCCCTCTTTCCCCCACCACCAAGCCCCCTCCGCAACGACCCTGTTGTCCCAGTCCCCATTCACAGACCCCGCCCCCATTCTCTCTCTCCCCCATACACACTCTCAGTGCTTTTTTTCGAAACATTCGCGGTCACATAGTGCTTCTCACTGTAGCACCCATCTCAAACAAGCATTGGGAGGATGGGAGGGAGGGAAGGGGAGGGAGGGAGGAGGAGGTGTGGAGGGAGGAGGGGAGGGAAGGGGGGAAGGGGAGGGGGGGGGAAGGGGGGGAAGGGGGAGGGAGAGGGGAGGGAGGGGGGATGGGATGGGGGAAGGGGGGAGGGAGGGGACCTCCCCTTTTCCCAGTACCCCTCTTTCCCCGTTGGGCCCATCCTCGTAGGGTTTCCATTGTAACCGGGAGGAGGGGAGGGAGGGAAGGGGGAGGGAGGGAGGTGTGGAGGGTGGAGGGGGAGGGAGGGGGGAGGGGAGGGGGGAAGGGGGGGAGGGAGGGGGGGTGGAGGTGGGAAGGAAGTGGGGAGGAAGGGGTTGAGGGGGGAAGGGGGGGGAGGGAGGGAATAGGGGCCCCATGCTGATCTGTGTATGTTAAGTGACTCGCACAACTTTAAAAAACTGGCAGTTGCTTTTCGCAACAATGTTGCAACAATCTCACACAAGCATTGTGACGTCACAAGCTGAAGACCTTGAAAAAAAAAGGTCAGAAAAAAAATTATGTAAATTTAAAGTAGTAAACACCCAATAGCAGCCGCTTGGTCCATCGCGAGCTGATCTCCCATTGGTGCACGGGTGCCATTGTGACATCACGCGCTGAAGCCCCCTTCAAGAAAAGGGTTAGAAATGAAAATTTAAACTTTAATATCTCTCTAGCTTTAAAAAGGTAGCTTCAATTTGAACGAAAGTACTTACAATAGTTGCCCAGGTTAATGGTGAATATGGCGGTACAAAAATCGTAGCGCTTTGGTGTACCGTCAGGGAGGAGTAGGGTTTGTAAGTTATGGACAGAAACTCTTCGGAATCTTTGCGTACATACACATATACATACATACATACGGAATGTTGGACCGCAGAGTTTTAGTAGTATATAGACTAGACCGAGTGGGCCCGTTGGGCCCGTCCTCGTAGGGTTTCCATTGTAACCGGGAGGAAAGGGGGAGGGTTGGGGGAGGGAGGAGGGGAGGGGGAGGAGAGGGGGAGGGAGGTGGGTAGGGGGGAGGGAGGGAGGGGGACCTCCCCTTTTCCCAGTACCCCTCTTTCCCCGTTGGGCCCGTCCTCGTAGGGTTTCCATTGTAACCGGGAGGAGGGGAGGGTTGGGGGAGGGAAGGGGGAGGGAGGAGGGGAGGGAGGGGGGAGGGGAGGGGGGAGGGGGGAGGAGAGGGGAGGGAGGGGGGGAGGGGGGAGGGAGGGGGAAGAGGGGTGGATGGGAGGGGGGAGGGGAGGGGGGAAGGGAGGAGGGAAGGGGGAGGGAGAGGGGAGGGAGGTGGGTAGGGGGGAGGGAGGGAGGTGGGTAGGGGGGAGGGAGGGAGGGGGACCTCCCCTTTTCCCAGTACCCCTCTTTCCCGTTGGGCCCGTCCTTGTAGGGTTTCCATTGTAACCGGGAGGAGGGGAGGGCGGGAAGGGGGAGGGAGGGAGGAGGGAGGTGTGGAGGGAGGAGGGGAGGGGAGGGAGGGGGGAGGGGAGGGAGGGGGGTAGGGGGAGGGGGAGGGAGGGGGAGGGAGGGGGAGGGAGGGGGAGGGGGAGGGGGAAGGGGGGAGGGAGGGGGGAGGAGGGGGACCTCCCCTTTTCCCAGTACCCCTCTTTCCCCGTTGGGCCCGTCCCCGTAGGGTTTCCATTGTAACCGGGAGGGGGGGGGAGGGAGGGTGGAAGGAGGGGGGAGGGGGAGAGGGGTGGAAGGGTGGAGGGAGGGGGGGAGGGAGTGGGGGAGGGTCGGATGGAGGGAAGGAGGGACGGGTGAGTTAGGGGCTGAGTGGTGATGGAGGTTGGGATTGAGGGGGGAGAGAGTGGGGATGGAGGTGGGAAGGAGGGGGGAGGAAGAGGTTGAGGGGGGAAGTGGGACCTCCCCTTTTCCCAGTACCCCTCTTTCCCCCACCACCAAGCCCCCACCGCAACGACCCCTGTTGTCCCCCTCCCCAGTCCCCATTCTCAGACCCCCCCCATTCTCTTGGAATAAAAAAAAATACTTTAAAAAAAATAAGTGCTTTTTAATTGCTTGTTTTGAAACATTCGCGGTTAAGTGCTTTTTTAAAAACATTCGCGGTTAAGTGCTGTTTTGAAACATTCGCGGCTACTTAGTGCTTCTGTCAGCTGCTTTTCGAAACAATGTTGCAACCATCTCACACAAGCATTGGGAGGATGGGAGGGAGGGAAGGGGAGGAGGGAGGAGGGAGGTGTGGAGGGAGGAGGGGAGGGAGGGGGGGAAGGGGAGGGGGGGAAGGGGGCGGGAGAGGGGAGGGAGGGGGGATGGGATGGGGAAGGGGGGAGTGAGGGGGACCTCCCCTTTTCCCAGTACCCCTCTTTCCCCGTTGGGCCCGTCCTCGTAGGGTTTCCATTGTAACCGGGAGGAGGGGAGGGAGGGAAGGGGGAGGGAGGGAGGAGGGAGGTGTGGAGGGAGGGGAGGGGGAGGGAGGGGGGAGGGGGGGGAGGGGGGAGGAGGGGGGGAGGGGGGAGGGAGAGGGTAAGGGGGGGAGGGGAGGGGGAAGGGGAGGGAGGGGACCTCCCCTTTTCCCCAGTACCCCTCTTTCCCCGTTGGGCCCGTCCTCGTAGGGTTTCCATTGTAACCGGGAGGAGGGGAGGGAGGGAAGGGGGAGGGAGGGAGGTGTGGAGGGTGGAGGGGGAGGGAGGGGGGAGGGGAGGGGGGAAGGGGGGGAGGGAGGGGGGGTGGAGGTGGGAAGGAGTGGGGAGGAAGGGGTTGAGGGGGGAAGGGGGGGGGAGGGAGGGAATAGGGGCCCCATGCTGATCTGTGTATGTTAAGTGACTCGCACAACTTTAAAAAACTGGCAGTTGCTTTTCGCAACAATGTTGCAACCATCTCACACAAGCATTGTGACGTCACAAGCTGAAGACCTTGAAAAAAAAGGTCAGAAAAAAAAATTATGTAAATTTAAAGTAGTAAACACCCAATAGCAGCCGCTTGTCCATCGCGAGCTGATCTCTCATTGGTGCACGGGTGCCATTGTGACATCACGCGCTGAAGCCCCTTCAAGAAAAGGGTTAGAAATGAAAAATTTAAACTTTAATATCTCTCTAGCTTTAAAAAGGTAGCTTCAATTTGAACGAAAGTACTTACAATAGTTGCCCATGTTAATGGTGAATACGGCGGTACAAAAATCGTAGCGCTTTGGTGTACCGTCTGGGAGGAGTAGGGTTTGGCCCCTTCAAGAAAAGTGTTAGAAATGAAAATTTAAACTTTAATATCTCTCTAGCTTTAAAAAGGTAGCTTCAATTTGAACGAAAGTACTTACAATAGTTGCCCATGTTAATGGTGAATACGGCGGTACAAAAATCGTAGCGCTTTGGTGTACCGTCTGGGAGGAGTAGGGTTTGTAAGTTATGGACAGAAATCTTCGGAATCTTTCGTACATACGGAATCTTCCGTACATACACACGGAATGTTGGACCGCAGAGTTTTAGTAGTATACTAGACCGAGTGGGCCCGTTGGGCCCGTCCTCGTAGGGTTTCCATTGTAACCGGGAGGGGAGGAAAGGGGGAGGGTTGGGGGAGGGAAGGGGGAGGGAGGAGGGGAGGGAGGGGGGGAGGGGAGGGGGGGAGGGAGAGGGGAGGGAGGGGGGTAGGGGGGGAGGGAGGGGGGAGAGGGGGGGATGGGAGGGGGAGGGGAGGGGGGAAGGGAGGAGGGAAGGGGGGGAGGGAGAGGGGAGGGAGGTGGGTAGGGGGGAGGGAGGGGGACCTCCCCTTTTCCCAGTACCCCTCTTTCCCCGTTGGGCCCGTCCTCGTAGGGTTTCCATTGTAACCGGGAGGAGGGGAGGGCGGGAAGGGGGGAGGAGGGAGGTGTGGAGGGAGGAGGGGAGGGGAGGGAGGGGGGAGGGGAGGGAGGGGGGTAGGGGGGTAGGGGGGAGGGGGAGGGAGGGGGAGGGAGAGGGGATGGGGGAGGGGAGGGGGAAGGGGGGAGGGAGGGGGACCTCCCCTTTTCCCAGTACTCCTCTTTCCCCGTTGGGCCCGTCCTCGTAGGGTTTCCATTGTAACCGGGAGGGGGGGAGGGAGGGAGGAGGGAGGTGTGGAGGGAGGTGTGGAGGGAGGAGGGGAGGGGGAGGGAGGGGGGGAGGGGAGGGGGAGGGGGGAAGAGGGGTAGGGGGGAGGGGAGGGAGGAGGGGAGGGAGGAGGGGAGGGAGGGGAACTCCCCTTTTCCCAGTACCCCTCTTTCCCCGTTGGGCCCGTCCCCGTAGGGTTTCCATTGTAACCGGGAGGGGGGGAGGGAGGGTGGAAGGAGGGGGAGAGGGGTGGAAGGGTGGAGGGAGGGGGGGAGGGAGTGGGGGAGGGTCGGATGGAGGGAAGGAGGGAGGGGTGAGTTAGGGGCTGAGTGGTGATGGAGGTTGGGATTGAGGGGGGAGAGAGTGGGGATGGAGGTGGGAAGGAGGGGGAAGGAAGAGGTTGAGGGGGAAGTGGGACCTCCCCTTTTCCCAGTACCCCTCTTTCTCCCACCACCAAGCCCCCACCGCAACGACCCCTGTTGTCCCCCTCCCCAGTCCCCATTCTCAGACCCCCCCCCATCTCTTGGAATAAAAAAAAATACTTAAAAAAAAAAAGTGCTTTTTAATTGCTTGTTTTGAAACATTCGCGGTTAAGTGCTTTTTTAAAAAACATTCGCGGTTAAGTGCTGGTTTTGAAACATTCGCGGCTACTTAGTGCTTCTGTCAGTTGCTTTTCGAGGGAGGGAGTAGGGAGGTGTGGAGGGGGGAGGGGAGGGGGAGGGAGGGGGGAGGGGAGGGGGAAGGGGGGGAGGGAGAGGGGAGGGAAGGGGGTAGGGGGGAGGGGGAGGGAGGGGGGAGGGGGGAAGGGGAGGGAGGGGGGAAGGGGAGAGGGAGGGAGGGGGGGAGGGAGAAGGGAGGGAGGGGGGAGTGAGGGGGGAGGGAGGGGAACCTCCCATTTTCCCAGTACCCCTCTTTCCCCATTGGGCCCGTCCTCGTAGGGTTTCCATTGTAACCGGGAGGAGGGGAGGGAGGGTGGAAGGAGGGGGGAGGGGGAGAGGGATGGAATGGTGGAGGGAGGGGGAGGGAGTGGGGGAGGGTGGGATGGAGGGAAGGAGGGAGGGGGGGAGTTAGGGGCTGAGTGGTGAAGGAGGTTGGGATTGAGGGGGGAGGGAGGGGGGAGGGAGTGGGGATGGAGGTGGGAAGGAGGGGGGAGGAAGGGGTTGAGGGGGGAAGTGGGACCTCCCCTTTTCCCAGTACCCCTCTTTCCCCCACCACCAAGCCCCCTCCGCAATGACCCCTGTTGTCCCCCTCCCCAGTCCCCATTCTCAGACCCCCCCCCCCCATTCTCTCTCTCCCCCAGACACACTCTCAGTGCTTTTTTCGAAACACTTGCCCCGGTGGCCCACGAGCATAGGGGCCCAATGCTGATCTGTGTATGTTAAGTGACTTGCAATAAAAAAAAATACTTTAAAAAAAGATAAGTGCTTTTTAAGTGCTTGTTTTGAAACATTCACGGTCACATAGTGCTTCTCACTGCGATCTGTTAGTGGTGCTTTTCGAAACAATGTAGCACCCATCTCAAACAAGCATTGGGAGGATGGGAGGGAGGGAAGGGGAGGGAGGGAGGAGAGAGGTGTGGAGGGAGGGGGGAAGGGGAGGGGGAACGGGGGGGAGGGAGAGGGGAGGGAGGGGGATGGGATGGGGGAAGGGGGGAGGGAGGGGGACCTCCCCTTTTCCCAGTACCCCTCTTTCCCCGTTGGGCCCGTCCTCGTAGGGTTTCCATTGTAACCGGGAGGAGGGGAGGGAGGGAGGAGGAGGTGTGGAGGGAGGAGGGGAGGGGGGGAGGGGAGGGGGAGGGAGAGGGTTAGGGGGGAGGGGGAGGGGGGAGGGAAGGGGGGAAGGGGAGGGAGGGGGACCTCCCCTTTTCCCAGTACCCCTCTTTCCCCGTTGGGCCCGTCCCCGTAGGGTTTCCTTTGTAACCAGAAGGGGGGGAGGGAGGGTGGAAGGAGGGGGGAGGGGGAGAGGGATGGAAGGGTGGAGGGAGGGGGGGAGGGATGGAGGGAAGGAGGGAGGGGGGGGGAGTTAGGGGAGGAGGGGTGAGGGAGGTGGGGAGGGAGTTGGGGAGGAGGGGGGGAGGGAGTGGGGATGGAGGTGGGAAGGAGTGGGGAGGAAGGGGTTGAGGGGGGAAGGGGGGGAGGGAGGGAATAGGGGCCCCATGCTGATCTGTGTATGTTAAGTGACTTGCACAACTTTAAAAAACTGGCAGTTGCTTTTCGCAACAATGTTGCAACAATCTCACACAAGCATTGTGACGTCACAAGCTGAAGATGTAAATTTAAAACCGAGCTGATCTCTCATTGGTGCACGGGTGCCATTGTGACATCACGCACTGAAGCCCCTTCAAGAAAAGGGTTAGAAATGAAAATTTATACTTTAATATCTCTCTAGCTTTAAAAAGGTAGCTTCAATTTGAACGAAAGTACTTACAATAGTTGCCCATGTTAATGGTGAATACGGCGGTACAAAAATCGTAGCGCTTTGGTGTACCGTCTGGGAGGAGTAGGGTTTGGACCCTTCAAGAAAAGTGTTAGAAATGAAAATTTAAACTTTAATATCTCTCTAGCTTTAAAAAGGTAGCTTCAATTTGAACGAAAGTACTTACAATAGTTGCCCATGTCAATGGTGAATACGGCGGTACAAAAATCGTAGCGCTTTGGTGTACCGTCTGGGAGGAGCAGGGTTTGTAAGTCATGGACAGAAATCTTCGGAATCTTCCGTATATACATACGGAATCTTCCGTATATACATACGGAATGTTGGACCGCAGAGTTTTAGTATTATATAGATATAGACTAGACCGAGTGGGCCCGTTGGGCCCGTCCTCGTAGGGTTTCCATTGTAACCGGGAGGGGAGGAAAGGGGGAGGGTTGGGGGAGGGAAGGGGGAGGGAGGAGGGGAGGGAGGGGGGGAGGGGAGGGGGGGAGGGAGAGGGGAGGGAGGGGGGTAGGGGGGGAGGGAGGGGGGAGAGGGGGGGATGGGATGGGGGAGGGGAGGGGGGAAGGGAGGAGGGAAGAGGGGGAGGGAGAGGGGAGGGAGGTGGGTAGGGGGGAGGGAGGGAGGGGGACCTCCCCTTTTCCCAGTACCCCTCTTTCCCCGTTGGGCCCGTCCTCGTAGGGTTTCCATTGTAACCGGGAGGAGGGGAGGGCGGGAAGGGGGAGGGAGGGAGGAGGGAGGTGTGGAGGGAGGAGGGGAGGGGAGGGAGGGGGGAGGGGAGGGAGGGGGGTAGGGGGGAGGGGGAGGGAGGGGGAGGGAGAGGGGATGGGGGAGGGGAGGGGGAAGGGGGGAGGGAGGGGGACCTCCCCTTTTCCCAGTACTCCTCTTTCCCCGTTGGGCCCGTCCTCGTAGGGTTTCCATTGTAACCGGGAGGGGGGGAGGGAGGGAGGAGGGAGGTGTGGAGGGAGGTGTGGAGGGAGGAGGGGAGGGGGAGGGAGGGGGGGAGGGGAGGGGGAGGGGGGAAGAGGGGTAGGGGGAGGGGAGGGAGGAGGGGAGGGAGGGGAACTCCCCTTTTCCCAGTACCCCTCTTTCCCCGTTGGGCCCGTCCCCGTAGGGTTTCCATTGTAACCGGGAGGGGGGGAGGGAGGGTGGAAGGAGGGGGAGAGGGGTGGAAGGGTGGAGGGAGGGGGGGAGGGAGTGGGGGAGGGTCGGATGGAGGGAAGGAGGGAGGGGTGAGTTAGGGGCTGAGTGGTGATGGAGGTTGGGATTGAGGGGGGAGAGAGTGGGGATGGAGGTGGGAAGGAGGGGGAAGGAAGAGGTTGAGGGGGAAGTGGGACCTCCCCTTTTCCCAGTACCCCTCTTTCTCCCACCACCAAGCCCCCACCGCAACGACCCCTGTTGTCCCCCTCCCCAGTCCCCATTCTCAGACCCCCCCCCCATCTCTTGGAATAAAAAAAAATACTTTTTAAAAAAAAGTGCTTTTTAATTGCTTGTTTTGAAACATTCGCGGTTAAGTGCTTTTTTAAAAAACATTCGCGGTTAAGTGCTGGTTTTGAAACATTTGCGGCTACTTAGTGCTTCTGTCAGTTGCTTTTCGAGGGAGGGAGTAGGGAGGTGTGGAGGGGGGAGGGGAGGGGGAGGGAGGGGGGAGGGGAGGGGGGAAGGGGGGGAGGGAGAGGGGAGGGAAGGGGGTAGGGGGGAGGGGGAGGGAGGGGGGAGGGGGGAAGGGGAGGGAGGGGGGAAGGGGAGGGGGAGGGAGGGGGGGAGGGAGAAGGGAGGGAGGGGGGAGTGAGGGGGGAGGTTAGGGGAACCTCCCATTTTCCCAGTACCCCTCTTTCCCCATTGGGCCCGTCCTCGTAGGGTTTCCATTGTAACCGGGAGGAGGGGAGGGAGGGTGGAAGGAGGGGGGAGGGGGAGAGGGATGGAATGGTGGAGGGAGGGGGAGGGAGTGGGGGAGGGTGGGATGGAGGGAAGGAGGGAGGGGGGGAGTTAGGGGCTGAGTGGTGAAGGAGGTTGGGATTGAGGGGGGAGGGAGGGGGGAGGGAGTGGGGATGGAGGTGGGAAGGAGGGGGGAGGAAGGGGTTGAGGGGGGAAGTGGGACCTCCCCTTTTCCCAGTACCCCTCTTACCCCCACCACCAAGCCCCCTCCGCAATGACCCCTGTTGTCCCCCTCCCCAGTCCCCATTCTCAGACCCCCCCCCCCCATTCTCTCTCTCCCCCAGACACACTCTCAGTGCTTTTTTCGAAACACTTGCCCCGGTGGCCCACGAGCATAGGGGCCCAATGCTGATCTGTGTATGTTAAGTGACTTGCAATAAAAAAAAATACTTTAAAAAAAGATAAGTGCTTTTTAAGTGCTTGTTTTGAAACATTCACGGTCACATAGTGCTTCTCACTGCGATCTGTTAGTGGTGCTTTTCGAAACAATGTAGCACCCATCTCAAACAAGCATTGGGAGGATGGGAGGGAGGGAAGGGGAGGGAGGGAGGAGAGAGGTGTGGAGGGAGGGGGGAAGGGGAGGGGGAACGGGGGGGAGGGAGAGGGGAGGGAGGGGGGATGGGATGGGGGAAGGGGGGAGGGAGGGGGACCTCCCCTTTTCCCAGTACCCCTCTTTCCCCGTTGGGCCCGTCCTCGTAGGGTTTCCATTGTAACCGGGAGGAGGGGAGGGAGGGAGGAGGAGGTGTGGAGGGAGGAGGGGAGGGGGGGAGGGGAGGGGGAGGGAGAGGGTTAGGGGGGAGGGGGAGGGGGGAGGGGAGGGGGGAAGGGGAGGGAGGGGGACCTCCTCTTTTCCCAGTACCCCTCTTTCCCCGTTGGGCCCGTCCCCGTAGGGTTTCCTTTGTAACCAGAAGGGGGGGAGGGAGGGTGGAAGGAGGGGGGAGGGGGAGAGGGATGGAAGGGTGGAGGGAGGGGGGAGGGGGGGAGGATGGAGGGAAGGAGGGAGGGGGGGGGAGTTAGGGGAGGAGGGGTGAGGGAGGTGGGGAGGGAGTTGGGGAGGAGGGGGGGAGGGAGTGGGGATGGAGGTGGGAAGGAGTGGGGAGGAAGGGGTGAGGGGGGAAGGGGGGGAGGGAGGGAATAGGGGCCCCATGCTGATCTGTGTATGTTAAGTGACTTGCACAACTTTAAAAAACTGGCAGTTGCTTTTCGCAACAATGTTGCAACAATCTCACACAAGCATTGTGACGTCACAAGCTGAAGATGTAAATTTAAAACCGAGCTGATCTCTCATTGGTGCACGGGTGCCATTGTGACATCACGCACTGAAGCCCCTTCAAGAAAAGGGTTAGAAATGAAAATTTATACTTTAATATCTCTCTAGCTTTAAAAAGGTAGCTTCAATTTGAACGAAAGTACTTACAATAGTTGCCCATGTTAATGGTGAATACGGCGGTACAAAAATCGTAGCGCTTTGGTGTACCGTCTGGGAGGAGTAGGGTTTGGACCCTTCAAGAAAAGTGTTAGAAATGAAAATTTAAACTTTAATATCTCTCTAGCTTTAAAAAGGTAGCTTCAATTTGAACGAAAGTACTTACAACAGTTGCCCATGTTAATGGTGAATACGGCGGTACAAAAATCGTAGCGCTTTGGTGTACCGTCTGGGAGGAGCAGGGTTTGTAAGTTATGGACAGAAATCTTCGGAATCTTCCGTATATACATACGGAATGTTGGGACCGCAGAGTTTTAGTATTATACTAGACCGAGTGGGCCCGTTGGGCCCGTCCTCGTAGGGTTTCCATTGTAACCGGGAGGGGAGGAAAGGGGGAGGGTTGGGGGAGGGAAGGGGGAGGGAGGAGGGGAGGGAGGGGGGAGGGGAGGGGGGAGGGAGAGGGGGAGGGAGGGGGTTAGGGGGAGGGAGGGGGGAGAGGGGGGGATGGGAGGGGGGAGGGAAGGGAGGAGGGAAGGGGGGAGGGAGAGGGGAGGGAGGTGGGTAGGGGGGAGGGAGGGAGGGGGACCTCCCCTTTTCCCAGTACCCCTCTTTCCCCGTTGGGCCCGTCCTCGTAGGGTTTCCATTGTAACCGGGAGGAGGGGAGGGCGGGAAGGGGGAGGGAGGGAGGAGGGAGGTGTGGAAGGAGGAGGGGAGGGGAGGGAGGGGGGAGGGTAGGGAGGGGGGTAGGGGGGAGGGAGAGGGGGGAGGGGGGAAGGGGGGAGGGAGGGGGACCTCCCCTTTTCCCAGTACTCCTCTTTCCCCGTTGGGCCCGTCCTCGTAGGGTTTCAAGGAGGGGGGAGAGGGATGGAAGGGTGGAGGGAGGGGGGGGAGGGATTGGGGAGGGAGGGATGGAGGGAAGGAGGGAGGGGGGAGTTAGGGGGGAGGGGGGAGGGAGTTGGGGAGGGAGGGGGAGGAGGGGGGGAGGGAGTGGGGATGGAGGTGGGAAGGAGGGGGGATGAAGGGGTTGAGGGGGGAAGGGGGACCTCCCCTTTTCCCAGTACCCCTCTTTCCCCGTTGGGCCCGTCCTCATAGGGTTTCCATTGTAACCGGGAGGGGGGGAGGGAGGGAGGAGGGAGGTGTGGAGGGAGGAGGGGAGGGGGAGGGAGGGGGGGAGGGGAGGGGGGAAGGGGAGGGGGGAAGGGGGTAGGGGGGAGGGGAGGGAGGGGGATCTCCCCTTTTCCCAGTACCCCTCTTTCCCCGTTGGGCCCGTCCTCATAGGGTTTCCATTGTAACCGGGAGGGGGGGAGGGAGGGAGGAGGGAGGTGTGGAGGGAGGAGGGGAGGGGAGGGAGGGGGGGAGGGGAGGGGGGAAGGGGAGGGGGGAAGGGGGTAGGGGGGAGGGGAGGGAGGGGGATCTCCTCTTTTCCCAGTACCCCTCTTTCCCCGTTGGGCCCGTCCCCGTAGGGTTTCCATTGTAACCGGGAGGGGGGGAGGGAGGGTGGAAGGAGGGGGGAGGGGGAGAGGGATGGAAGGGTGGAGGGAGGGATTGGGGGAGGGTGGGATGGAGGGAAGGAGGGAGGGGGGAGTTAGGGGCTGAGTGGTGATGGAGGTTTGGGATTGAGGGGGGAGAGAGTGGGGATGGAGGTGGGAAGGAGGGGGGAGGAAGAGGTTGAGGGGGAAGTGGGACCTCCCCTTTTCCCAGTACCCCTCTTTCCCCACCACCAAGCCCCCACCGCAACGACCCCTGTTGTCCCCCTCCCCAGTCCCCATTCTCAGACCCCCCCCCATTCTCTTGGAATAAAAAAAAATACTTTAAAAAAAAAAAGTGCTTTTTAATTGCTTGTTTTGAAACATTCGCGGTTAAGTGCTCTTTAAAAAAACATTCGCGGTTAAGTGCTGGTTTTGAAACATTCGCGGCTACTTAGTGCTTCTGTCAGTTGCTTTTCGAAACAATGTTGCAACCATCTCACACAAGCATTGGGAGGATGGAGGGAAGGGGAGGGAGGAGGGAGGTGTGGAGGGAGGAGGGGAGGGAGGGGGAAGGGGAGGGGGGGAAGGGGGCGGGGAGAGGGGACGGAGGGGGGATGGGATGGGGAAGGGGGGAGGGAGGGGGACCTCCCCTTTTCCCAGTACCCCTCTTTCCCCGTTGGGCCGTCCTCGTAGGGTTTCCATTGTAACCGGGAGGAGGGGAGGGAGGGAAGGGGGAGGGAGGGAGGAGGGAGGTGTGGAGGGAGGGGAGGGGGAGGGAGGGGGAGGGGAGGGGGAAGGGGGTGAGGGGAGGGAGAGGGGGAGGGAGGGGGGAGGGAGGGGGGAAGGGGGGTGAGGGGGGAGGGAGAGGGGTAGGGGGGAGGGGAGGGGAAGGGGGAGGGAGAGGGGTAGGGGAGGGGAAGGGGGGAGGGAGAGGGGTAGGGGGGGGAGGGGAGGGGAAGGGGAGGGAGGGGGACCTCACCTTTTCCCAGTACCCCTCTTTCTCCGTTGGGCCCATCCTCGTAGGGTTTCCATTGTAACCGGAGGAGGGGAGGGAGGGAAGGGGGAGGGAGGGAGGTGTGGAGGGTGGAGGGGGAGGGGGAGGGAGGGGGGAGGGGAGGGGGGAAGGGGGGGAGGAGGGGGGTGGAGGTGGGAAGGAGTGGGGAAGGAGTGGGAGGAAGGGGTTGAGGGGGGAAGGGGGGGGGAGGAGGGAATAGGGGCCCCATGCTGATCTGTGTATGTTAAGTGACTCGCACAACTTTAAAAAACTGGCAGTTGCTTTTCGCAACAATGTTGCAACATCTCACACAAGCATTGTGACGTCACAAGCTGAAGACCTTGAAAAAAAAGGTCAGAAAAAAAATCATGTAAATTTAAAGTAGTAAACACCCAATAGCAGCCGCTTGTCCATCGCGAGCTGATCTCCCATTGGTGCACGGGTGCCATTGTGACATCACGCGCTGAAGCCCTTTCAAGAAAAGGGTTAGAAATGAGAGATTTTAACTTTAATATCTCTCTAGCTTTAAAAAGGTAGCTTCAATTTGAACGAAAGTACTTACAATAGTTGCCCATGTTAATGGTGAATATGGCGGGTACAAAAATCGTAGCGCTTTGGTGTAACTTCAGGGAGGAGTAGGGTTTGTAAGTTATGGACAGAAATCTTCGGAATCTTCCGTATATACATACGGAATCTTCCGTATATACATACGGAATGTTGGACCGCAGAGTTTTAGTAGTATACTAGAAAAGAGGGCCCGTTGGGCCCGTCCCCACACCCCCCATTCTCTCCTCCCCCAGCCCCACTCTTACTCTCCAAGTGTGCCCGTTGGGGAGGGCCCGTTGGGCCCGTCCCCACACCCCCCATTCTCACTCCCCCAGCCCCACTCTTACTCTCCAAGTGTGCCCGTTGGGCCCGGAAAAGAGGGCCCGTTGGGCCCGTCCCCACACCCCCCATTCTCTCCTCCCCCAGCCCCACTCTTACTCTCCAAGTGTGCCCGTTGGGCCCGTCCTCCTGATCTGTGTATGTCAAGTGACCACTATAGCCTTCATTCTTTTTTTTTTTCCCTAATCAGATGTTTTTTTTTTTTTTCCTATTCAGATGTGCAGTACTTTGGTCAACGTGGGTTGTTTTTAAATGTGCTATACAAATAAAACTGACTTGACTTGACTTGACTTGACTTGACTTGACTTGCAATAACAAAAAAGACTTCTTGGAAGCTTTTCGAAACAATGTAGCCGTCACAAGCTGAAAACTAAATCCTTGCTGAAAACTAAATCCTTTTCTGGAAACTTTTGGAAACAAATGTAGCCCCTTGAAGAAAAGGGTTAGAAATGAAAAATTTAAACTTTAATATCTCTCTAGCTTTAAAAAGGTAGCTTCAATTTGAACGAAAGTACTTACAATAGTTGCCCAGGTTAATGGTGAATACGGCGGTACAAAAATCGTAGCGCTTTGGTGTACCGTCTAGGAGGAGTAGGGTTTGTAAGTAATCTTCCGTACATACACATATACATACATACATACGGAATGTTGGACCGCAGAGTTTTAGTATTATACTAGAAAAGAGGGCCCGTTGGGCCCGTCCCCACACCCCCCCATTCTCTCCTCCCCCAGCCCCACTCTTACTCTCCAAGTGTGCCCGTTGGGGAGGGCCCGTTGGGCCCGTCCCCACACCCCCCATTCTCTCCTCCCCCAGCCCCACTCTTACCCTAATCAGATGTTTGTTTGTTTTTTCCTAATCAGATGTGCAGTACTTTGGTCAACGTGGGTTGTTTTTAAATGTGCTATACAAATAAAACTGACTTGACTTGACTTGACTTGCAATAACAAAAAAGACTTCTTGGAAGCTTTTCGAAACAATGTAGCCGTCACAAGCTGAAAACTAAATCCTTGCTGAAAACTAAATCCTTTTCTGGAAACTTTTGGAAACAAATGTAGCCCCTTGAAGAAAAGGGTTAGAAATGAAAAAATTTAAACTTTAATATCTCTCTAGCTTTAAAAAGGTAGCTTCAATTTGAACGAAAGTACTTACAATAGTTGCCCAGGTTAATGGTGAATACGGCGGTACAAAAATCGTAGCGCTTTGGTGTACCGTCTAGGAGGAGTAGGGTTTGTAAGTAATCTTCCGTACATACACATATACATACATACATACGGAATGTTGGACCGCAGAGTTTTAGTATTATATAGATAGATAGACTAGACCGAGTGGGCCCGTTGGGCCCGTCCTCGTAGGGTTTCCATTGTAACCGGGATGGGAGGAAAGGGGGAGGGTTGGGGGAGGAAGGGGGGGAGGGAGGGGGGGAGGGGAGGGGGGAGGGAGAGGGGAGGGAGGGGGGTAGGGGGGAGGGAGGGGGAGAGGGGGGGATGGAGGGGGGAGGGGGGAAGGGAGGAGGGTAGGGGGGGAGGGAGAGGGGAGGGAGGTGGGTAGGGGGGAGGGAGGGAGGGGGACCTCCCCTTTTCCCAGTACCCCTCTTTCCCCGTTGGGCCCGTCCTCGTAGGGTTTCCATTGTAACCGGGGGAGGGAGAAGGGAGGGCGGGAAGGGGGAGGGAGGGAGGAGGGAGGTGTGGAGGGAGGAGGGGAGGGGAGGGAGGGGGAGGGGAGGGAGGGGGGTAGGGGGGAGGTGGAGGGAGGGGGAGGGAGGGAGAGGGGAGGGGGGAGGGGAGGGGGAGGGAGGGGGCCACCCCTTTTCCCAGTACCCCTCTTTCCCCGTTGGGCCCGTCCCCGTAGGGTTTCCATTGTAACCGGGAGGGGGGGGAGGGAGGGTGGAAGGAGGGGGGAGGGGGAGAGGGGTGGAAGGGTGGAGGGAGGGGGGGAGGGAGTGGGGGAGGGTCGGATGGAGGGAAGGAGGGACGGGGTGAGTTAGGGGCTGAGTGGTGATGGAGGTTGGGATTGAGGGGGGAGAGAGTGGGGATGAGGTGGAAGGAGGGGGGAGGAAGAGGTTGAGGGGGGAAGTGGGACCTCCCCTTTTCCCAGTACCCCTCTTTCCCCCACCACCAAGCCCCCACCGCAACGACCCCTGTTGTCCCCCTCCCAGTCCCCATTCTCAGACCCCCCCCATTCTCTTGGAATAAAAAAAAATACTTTAAAAAAAATAAGTGCTTTTTAATTGCTTGTTTGAAACATCGCGGTTAAGTGCTGTTTTAAAAAACATTCGCGGTTAAGTGCTGGTTTTGAAACATTCGCGGCTACTTAGTGCTTCTGTCAGCTGCTTTTCGAAACAATGTTGCAACCATCTCACACAAGCATTGGAGGATGGGAGGGAGGGAAGGGGAGGGAGGGAGGAGGGAGGTGTGGAGGGAGGAGGGGAGGGAGGGGGGAAGGGGAGGGGGGAAGGGGGCGGGAGAGGGGAGGGAGGGGGGATGGGATGGGGAAGGGGGGAGTGAGGGGGGACCTCCCCTTTTCCCAGTACCCCTCTTTCCCCGTTGGGCCCGTCCTCGTAGGGTTTCCATTGTAACCGGGAGGAGGGGAGGGAGGGAAGGGGGAGGGAGGGAGGAGGGAGGTGTGGAGGGAGGGGAGGGGGAGGGAGGGGGGAGGGGAGGGGGGAAGGGGGGGGAGGGGGGAGGGAGAGGGGGGAGGGAGGGGGGGAGGGGGGAGGGAGAGGGGTAGGGGGGGGAGGGGGAAGGGGAGGGAGGGGGACCTCCCCTTTTCCCAGTACCCCTCTTTCCCCGTTGGGCCCGTCCTCGTAGGGTTTCCATTGTAACCGGGAGGAGGGGAGGGAGGGAAGGGGGAGGGAGGGAGGTGTGGAGGGGGAGGGAGGGGGGAGGGGAGGGGGAAGGGGGGGAGGGAGGGGGGGGTGGAGGTGGGAAGGAGTGGGAAGGAAGGGGTTGAGGGGGGAAGGGGGGGAGGGAGGGAATAGGGGCCCCATGCTGATCTGTGTATGTTAAGTGACTCGCACAACTTTAAAAAACTGGCAGTTGCTTTTCGCAACAATGTTGCAACCATCTCACACAAGCATTGTGACGTCACAAGCTGAAGACCTTGAAAAAAAAGGTCAGAAAAAAAATTATGTAAATTTAAAGTAGTAAACACCCAATAGCAGCCGCTTGTCCATCGCGAGCTGATCTCTCATTGGTGCACGGGTGCCATTGTGACATCACGCGCTGAAGCCCCTTCAAGAAAAGGGTTAGAAATGAAAATTTAAACTTTAATATCTCTCTAGCTTTAAAAAGGTAGCTTCAATTTGAACGAAAGTACTTACAATAGTTGCCCATGTTAATGGTGAATACGGCGGTACAAAAATCGTAGCGCTTTGGTGTACCGTCTGGGAGGAGTAGGGTTTGGCCCCTTCAAGAAAAGTGTTAGAAATGAAAATTTAAACTTTAATATCTCTCTAGCTTTAAAAAGGCAGCTTCAATTTGAACGAAAGTACTTACAATAGTTGCCCAGGTTAATGGTGAATATGGCGGTACAAAAATCGTAGCGCTTTGGTGTACCGTCTGGGAGGAGCAGGGTTTGTAAGTTATGGACAGAAATCTTCGGAATCTTCCGTATATACACACATACATACGGAATGTTGGACCGCAGAGTTTTAGTAGTATATAGACTAGACCGAGTGGGCCCGTTGGGCCCGTCCTCGTAGGGTTTCCATTGTAACCGGGAGGGGAGGAAAGGGGGAGGGTTGGGGGAGGGGAGGGAGGAGGGGAGGGAGGGGGGGAGGGGAGGGGGAGGGAGAGGGGAGGGAGGGGGGTAGGGGGGAGGGAGAGGGGGGGATGGGAGGGGGGAGGGGAGGGGGGAGGGAGGAGGGAAGGGGGGGAGGGAGAGGGAGGTGGGTAGGGGGGAGGGAGGGGGGACCTCCCCTTTTCCCAGTACCCCTCTTTCCCCGTTGGGCCCGTCCTCGTAGGGTTTCCATTGTAACCGGGAGGAGGGGAGGGCGGGAAGGGGGAGGGAGGGAGGAGGGAGGTGTGGAGGGAGGAGGGGAGGGGAGGGAGGGGGGAGGGGGGGAAGGGGAGGGGGGAAGGGGGAGGGAGAGGGAGAGGGGAGGGAGGGGGGATGGGATGGGGGAAGGGGGGAGGGAGGGGGACCTCCCCTTTTCCCAGTACTCCTCTTTCCCCGTTGGGCCCGTCCTCGTAGGGTTTCAATTGTAACCGGGAGGGGGGGAGGGAGGGTGGAGAGGGATGGAAGGGTGGAGGGAGGGGGGGGAGGGATTGGGGAGGGAGGGATGGAAGGAGGGGGGAGTTAGGGGGGAGGGGGGAGGGAGTTGGGGAGGGAGGGGGAGGAGGGGGGGAGGGAGTGGGGATGGAGGTGGGAAGGAGGGGGGATGAAGGGGTTGAGGGGGGAAGGGGGACCTCCCCTTTTCCCAGTACCCCTCTTTCCCCGTTGGGCCCGTCCCCGTAGGGTTTCTATTGTAACCGGGAGGGGGGAGGGAGGATGGAAGGAGGGGGGAGGGGGAGAGGGATGGAAGGGTGGATTGATTGGGGGAGGGAGGGATGGAGGGAAGGAGGGAGGGGGGGGAGATAGGGGGGAGATTTGAGGGAGGTGGGGAGGGAGGGGGAGGGAGTTGGGGAGGGAGGGGGAGGAGGGGGGGAGGGAGTGGGGATGGAGGTGGGAAGGAAGGGGTTGAGGGGTGAAGGGGGACCTCCCATTTTCCCAGTACCCCTCTTTCCCCCACCACCAAGCCCCCTCCGCAACGACCCCTGTTGTCCCCCTCCCCAGTCCCCATTCTCAGACCCCCCCCATTCTCTCTCTCCCCCAGACACACTCCAAGTGCTGTTTCGCAACACTTGCCCCGGTGGCCCATGAGCATAGAGGCCCCATGTTGATCTGTGTATGTTAAGTGACTTGCAATAAAAAAGACTACTTGAAAACAGTGGTTTAAAGTGGTTTAAAGTGCTGTTTTTGCTACATTCGCGGTCATTTAGTGCTTCTCACGACCACGGTCATTTAGTGCTTCTCACTGCGATCTGTTAGTGGTGCTTTTCGAAACAATGTAGCACCCATCTCAAACAAGCATTGGGAGGATGGGAGGGAGGGAAGGGGAGGGAGGGAGGAGAGAGGTGTGGAGGGAGGAGGGGAGGGAGGGGGAAGGGGAGGGGGGAACGGGGGGAAGGGGAGGGAGAGGGGAGGGAGGGGGGATGGGATGGGGGAAGGGGGGAGGGAGGGGGACCTCCCCTTTTCCCAGTACCCCTCTTTCCCCGTTGGGCCCGTCCTCGTAGGGTTTCCATTGTAACCGGGAGGAGGGGAGGGAGGGAGGGAGGTGTGGAGGGAGAAGGGGAGGGGGGAGGGGAGGGGGAAGGGGGAGGGAGAGGGTTAGGGGGGAGGGGGATGGGGGAGGGGGTAAGGGGAGGGAGGGGGACCTCCCCTTTTCCCAGTACCCCTCTTTCCCCGTTGGGCCCGTCCCCGTAGGGTTTCCTTTGTAACCAGAAGGGGGGGAGGGAGGGTGGAAGGAGGGGGGAGGGGGAGAGGGATGGAAGGGTGGAGGGAGGGGGGGAGGGATGGAGGGAAGGAGGGAGGGGGGGGAGTTAGGGGAGGAGGGGTGCGGGAGGTGGGGAGGGAGTTGGGGAGGAGGGGGGGAGGGAGTGGGGATGGAGGTGGGAAGGAGTGGGGAGGAAGGGGTTGAGGGGGGAAGGGGGGGGAGGGAGGGAATAGGGGCCCCATGCTGATCTGTGTATGTTAAGTGACTCGCACAACTTTAAAAAACTGGCAGTTGCTTTTCGCAACAATGTTGCAAACCATCTCACACAAGCATTGTGACATCACAAGCTGAAGACCTTGAAAAAAAAGTCAGAAAAAAAATTATGTAAATTTAAAACCGAGCTGATCTCTCATTGGTGCACGGGTGCCATTGTGACATCACGCGCTGAAGCCCCTTCAAGAAAAGGGTTAGAAATGAGAAATTTTAACTTTAATATCTCTCTAGCTTTAAAAAGGTAGCTTCAATTTGAACGAAAGTACTTACAATAGTTGCCCATTTTAATGGTGAATATGGCGGTACAAAAATCGTAGCGCTTTGGTGTACCGTCTGGGAGGAGTAGGGTTTGTAAGTTATGGACAGAAATCTTCGGAATCTTCCGTACAAACATACGGAATCTTCCGTATATACATACGGAATGTTGGACCGCAGAGTTTTAGTAGTATATAGATAGATAGACTAGACCGAGTGGGCCCGTTGGGCCCGTCCTCGTAGGGTTTCCATTGTAACCGGGAGGGGAGGAAAGGGGGAGGGTTGGGGGAGGGAGGAGGGGAGGGGAGGGGGGGGAGGGGAGGGGGGAGGGAGAGGGGAGGGAGGGGGTAGGGGGGAGGGAGGGGGAGAGGGGGGGATGGGAGGGGGAGGGGAGGGGGGAAGGGAGGAGGGAAAGGGGGGAGGGAGAGGGGAGGGAGGTGGGTAGGGGGGAGGGAGGGGGACCTCCCCTTTTCCCAGTACCCCTCTTTCCCCGTTGGGCCCGTCCTCGTAGGGTTTCCATTGTAACCGGGAGGAGGGGAGGGCGGGAAGGGGGAGGGAGGGAGGAGGGAGGTGTGGAGGGAGGAGGGGAGGGGAGGGAGGGGGGAGGGGAGGGAGGGGGGTAGGGGGGAGGGGAAGGGGGGAGGGAGGGGGACCTCCCCTTTTCCCAGTACTCCTCTTTCCCCGTTGGGCCGGTCCTCGTAGGGTTTCAATTGTAACCGGGAGGGGGGGAGGGAGGGTGGAAGGAGGGGGGAGAGGGATGGAAGGGTGGAGGGAGGGGGGGAGGGATTGGGGAGGGAGGGAAGGAGGGAGGGGGGAGTTAGGGGGGAGGGGGGAGGGAGTTGGGGAGGGAGGGGGAGGAGGGGGGGAGGGAGTGGGGATGGAGGTGGGAAGGAGGGGGGATGAAGGGGTTGAGGGGGGAAGGGGGACCTCCCCTTTTCCCAGTACCCCTCTTTCCCCGTTGGGCCCGTCCTCACCCCGTTGGGCCCGTCCTCATAGGGTTTCCATTGTAACCGGGAGGGGGGAGGGAGGGAGGTGTGGAGGGAGGAGGGGAGGGGGAGGGAGGGGGGAGGGGAGGGGGGAAGGGGAGGGGGGAAGGGGGGAGGGAGTAGGGGGGAGGGGAGGGAGGGGGATCTCCCCTTTTCCCAGTACCCCTCTTTCCCCGTTGGGCCCGTCCCCGTAGGGTTTCCATTGTAACCGGGAAACACTTGCCCCGGTGGCCCACGAGCATAGGGGCCCAATGCTGATCTGTGTATGTTAAGTGACTTGCAATTAAAAAAAATACTTTAAAAAAAGATAAGTGCTTTTTAAGTGCTTGTTTTGAAACATTCGCGGTCACATAGTGCTTCTCACTGCGATCTGTTAGTGGTGCTTTTCGAAACAATGTAGCACCCATCTCAAACAAGCATTGGGAGGATGGGAGGGAGGGAAGGGGAGGGAGGGAGGAGAGAGGTGTGGAGGGATGGGGGAAGGGGAGGGGGGAACGGGGGGAAGGGGGAGGGAGAGGAGAGGAAGGGGGGATGGGATGGGGGAAGGGGGGAGGGAGGGGGACCTCCCCTTTTCCCAGTACCCCTCTTTCCCCGTTGGGCCCGTCCTCGTAGGGTTTCCATTGTAACCGGGAGGAGGGGAGGGAGGGAGGAGGGAGGTGTGGAGGGAGGAGGGGAGGGGGAAGGGGGAGGGAGAGGGTTAGGGGGGAGGGGGAGGGGAGGGGAGGGAGGGGGACCTCCCCTTTTCCCAGTACCCCTCTTTCCCCGTTGGGCCCGTCCCCGTAGGGTTTCCTTTGTAACCAGAAGGGGGGAGGGAGGGTGGAAGGAGGGGGGAGGGGGAGAGGGATGGAAGGGTGGAGGGAGGGGGGGAGGGATGGAGGGAAGGAGGGAGGGGGGGGAGTTAGGGGAGGAGGGGTGAGGGAGGTGGGGAGGGAGTTGGGGAGGAGGGGTGGAGGGAGTGGGGATGGAGGTGGGAAGGAGTGGGGAGGAGGAGGGGGGTTGAGGGTGGGGAGGGGGTGAGGGGGGAAGGGGGGGGAGGAGGGAATAGGGGCCCCATGCTGATCTGTGTATGTTAAGTGACTTGCACAACTTTAAAAAACTGGCAGTTGCCTTTCGCAACAATGTTGCAACAATCTCACACAAGCATTGTGACGTCACAAGCTGAAGATGTAAATTTAAAACCGAGCTGATCTCTCATTGGTGCACGGGTGCCATTGTGACATCACGCGCTGAAGCCCCTTCAAGAAAAGGGTTAGAAATGAAAATTAAACTTTAATATCTCTCTAGCTTTAAAAAGGCAGCTTCAATTTGAACGAAAGTACTTACAATAGTTGCCCATGTTAATGGTGAATATGGCGGTACAAAAATCGTAGCGCTTTGGTGTACCGTCAGGGAGGAGTAGGGTTTGTAAGTTATGGACAGAAACTCTTCGGAATCTTTGCGTACATACACATATACATACGGAATGTTGGACCGCAGAGTTTTAGTAGTATACTAGAAAAGAGGGCCCGTTGGGCCCGTCCCCACACCCCCCATTCTCACTCCCCCAGCCCCACTCTTACTCTCCAAGTGTGCCCGTTGGGCCCGGAAAAGAGGGCCCGTTGGGCCCGTCCCCACACCCCCCATTCTCTCCTCCCCCAGCCCCACTCTTACTCTCCAAGTGTGCCCGTTGGGGAGGGCCCGTTGGGCCCGTCCCCACACCCCCCATTCTCTCCTCCCCCAGCCCCACTCTTACTCTGTCCTCCTGATCTGTGTATGTCAAGTGACCACTATAGCCTTCTTTTTTTTTTTTTTTTCCTAATCAGATGTTTTGGGTTTTTTTCCTAATCAGATGTGCAGTACTTTGGTCAACGTGGGTTGTTTTTAAATGTGTTATACAAATAAAAGTGACTTGACTTGACTTGACTTGACTTGCAATAACAAAAAAGACTTCTTGGAAGCTTTTCGAAACAATGTAGCCGCCGTCACAAGCTGAAAACTAAATCCTTGCTGAAAACTAAATCCTTTTCTGTAAACTTTTGGAAACAAATGTAGCCCCTTGAAGAAAAGGGTTAGAAATGAAAATTTAAACTTTAATATCTCTCTAGCTTTAAAAAGGTAGCTTCAATTTGAACGAAAGTACTTACAATAGTTGCCCAGGTTAATGGTGAATACGGCGGTACAAAAATCGTAGCGCTTTGGTGTACCGTCTAGGAGGAGTAGGGTTTGTAAGTAATCTTCCGTACATACACATATACATACATACATACGGAATGTTGGACCGCAGAGTTTTAGTATTATACTAGAAAAGAGGGCCCGTTGGGCCCGTCCCCACACCCCCCATTCTCACTCCCCCAGCCCCACTCTTACTCTCCAAGTGTGCCCGTTGGGCCCGGAAAAGAGGGCCCGTTGGGCCCGTCCCCACACCCCCCATTCTCTCCTCCCCCAGCCCCACTCTTACTCTCCAAGTGTGCCCGTTGGGCCCGTCCTCCTGATCTGTGTATGTCAAGTGACCACTATAGCCTTCATTCTTTTTTTTTTTCCCTAATCAGATGTTTGTTTGTTTTTTCCTAATCAGATGTGCAGTACTTTGGTCAACGTGGGTTGTTTTTAAATGTGCTATACAAATAAAAGTGACTTGACTTGACTTGACTTGCAATAACAAAAAAGACTTCTTGGAAGCTTTTCGAAACAATGTAGCCGTCACAAGCTGAAAACTAAATCCTTGCTGAAAACTAAATCCTTTTCTGGAAACTTTTGGAAACAAATGTAGCCCCTTGAAGAAAAGGGTTAGAAATGAAAAATTTAAAACTTTAATATCTCTCTAGCTTTAAAAAGGCAGCTTCAATTTGAACGAAAGTACTTACAATAGTTGCCCAGGTTAATGGTGAATACGGCGGTACAAAAATCGTAGCGCTTTGGTGTACCGTCTAGGAGGAGTAGGGTTTGTAAGTAATCTTCCGTACATACACATATACATACATACATACGGAATGTTGGACCGCAGAGTTTTAGTATTATATAGATAGACTAGAAAAGAGGGCCCGTTGGGCCCGTCCCCACACCCCCCATTCTCTCCTCCCCCAGCCCCACTCTTACTCTCCAAGTGTGCCCGTTGGGGAGGGCCCGTTGGGCCCGTCCCCACACCCCCCATTCTCTCCTCCCCCAGCCCCACTCTTACTCTCCAAGTGTGCCCGTTTTTTTTTTTTTTCCTAATCAGATGTTTTTTTTTTTTTTTCCTAATCAGATGTGCAGTACTTTGGTCAACGTGGGTTGTTTTTAAATGTGCTATACAAATAAAAGTGACTTGACTTGACTTGACTTGACTTGCAATAACAAAAAAGACTTCTTGGAAGCTTTTCGAAACAATGTAGCCGTCACAAGCTGAAAACTAAATCCTTGCTGAAAAACTAAATCCTTTTCTGGAAACTTTTGGAAACAAATGTAGCCCCTTGAAGAAAAGGGTTAGAAATGAAAAATTTAAACTTTAATATCTCTCTAGCTTTAAAAAGGCAGCTTCAATTTGAACGAAAGTACTTACAATAGTTGCCCAGGTTAATGGTGAATACGGCGGTACAAAAATCGTAGCGCTTTGGTGTACCGTCTAGGAGGAGTAGGGTTTGTAAGTAATCTTCCGTACATACACATATACATACATACATACGGAATGTTGGACCGCAGAGTTTTAGTATTATATAGATACTAGCACGAGTGTGCCCGTTGGGCCCGTCCTCGTAGGGTTTCCATTGTAACCGGGAGGATGGGAGGGAGGGAAGTGGGAGGGAGGGGGGGAGTGGAGGGGGGAGGGAGGGGGGGGAGGGGAGGGGGAAGGGGGGGAAGGGGATGGGGAGGGAGAGGGGAGGGAGGGGGGTGGGGGGGAGGGTCTATTTTACTTTAAAATAAACAGCGTTCTTTGTTGAAAAGGAAATAAACTTATCTATAGAGCATCAGCTTTTTTAAAATAAATAAAATCAAACTTAATGAAAATCACATTCCTCATTTTAAATAAATGTCTTTGTTATAAATGAAATCAAACAGCGGGAGAGGCGACGGCGACTACACCTCCCGGCAGTCAGCGCTGCTGGGACGGGAGGGAGGGAGGGATGAGGGAGGGAGGAGAGTGGGGAGGGAGGGGGGACCTCCCCTTTTCCCAGTACTCTTCTTTCCCAAACCACCAAGCCCCCTGTTGTCCCCCCTCCCCAGTCCCCATTCTCAGACCCCCCCATTCTCTCTCCCCCAGATACACTCTTAATCTCCCCCCCCCTTTCCCCAGCACACCCCTTTCCCCGTTGGGCCCGTCCTCGTAGGGTTTCCATTGTAACCGTGAGGCAGGGAGGGAGGGGGGAGGGAGGAGGGGGGAGGGAGGGAAGAGGGAGGTGTGGAGGGAGGAGGGGAGGGGGAGGGAGGGGGAGGGGGGGAAGGGGGGGGAGGTGGAGGGAGGGGGGAGGGAGAGGGGGAGGGGTGGGGGGGAAGGGGGGAGGGAGGGAGGGTGGAAGGGGGAGGGGAGGGGGACCTCCCCTTTTCCCAGTACCCCTCTTTCCCCGTTGTGCCCGTCCTCGTAAGGTTTCCATTATAACCGGGAGGGGAGTGGGGGGGGAGGGAGGGGAGGAGGGAGGTGTGGAGGGGGGGAGGGGAGGGGGGAGGGGGGAAGGGGGGAAGGGGGGAGGGAGGGGGGACCACCCGTTTTCCCAGTACCCCTCTTTCCCCGTTGGGCCCGTCGTCGTAGGGTTTCCATTGTAACCGGGAGGCGGGGAGGGTGTGGGGAGGGAGGGAGGTGTGGAGGGAGGAGGGGAGGGAAGGGGGGGAGGGGAGGGGGAAGGGGGGGGAGGTGGAGGGAGGGGGAGGGAGGGGGAAGGGGGAGGGAAGGGGGAGGGAGGGGGACCTCCCATTTTCCCAGTACCCCTCTTTCCCCGTTGGGCCCGTCCTCGTAGGGTTTCCATTGTAACCGGGAGGCGGGGAGGGAGGGGGGGAATGAGGGAGGAGGGAGGTGTGGAGGGAGGAGGGGAGGGAAGGGGGGAGGGGTAAGAGGGGGAGGTGGAGGGAGAGGGGAGGGAGGGGTAAGGGAGGAGGGGAGGGGGACCTCCCCTTTTCCCAGTACCCCCTCTTTCCCCGTTGGGCCCGTCCTCGTAGGGTTTCCATTGTAACCGGGAGGTGGGGAGGGAGGGGGGGAGGGGGGAGGGATGGAGGAGGGGAGGGAGATGGAGGGGGGAGGGGAGGGGGTGGGAGGGGAAGGGGGGGAGGGGGGAAGGGGGGAGGTGGAGGGAAGGGGAGGGAGGGGGGAGGGAGGGGGGAGGGAGGGGGAAGGGGGGAGGGAGGGGGACCTCTCCTTTTCCCAGTACCCCTCTTTCCCCGTTGGGCCCGTCCTCGTAGGGTTTCCATTGTAACCGGGAGGGGAGTGGGGGGGAGGGAAGGGAGGGAGGAGGGAGGGAGGGGGGGAGGGGAGGGGGGAAGGTGGAGGGAGGGGGACCACCCTTTTGCCCAGTACCCCTCTTTCTCCTTTGGGTCCGTCCCCGTAGGGTTTCCATTGTAACCGGAAGGGGGGGAGGGAGGGTGAAGGGTGGAGGGAGGGGGGGGGAGTGGGGAGGGAGTTGGGGAGGGGGGGAGGGAGTGGGGATGAAGGAAGGGGGAGGAAGGGGTTGAGGGGGAAGGGGGACAGGGTCCCAAACCACCAAGCCCCCTCTGCAACGACCCCTGTTGTCCCCCTCCCCACTTGCCCTGGTGGCCCACGAGCATAGGGGCCCCATGCTGATCTGTGTATGTTAAGTGACTTGCAATAAAAACACAACTTTAAAAAACAATCAGTTGCCTTTCGCTACAATGTCGCACCCATCTCACACAAGCATTGTGACGTCACAAGCTGAAGACCTTGAAAAAAAAGGTTAACAAATAAAAAGATGTAAATTTGTAAAGAGCAGACACCCAATAGCAGCTGCTTGTCCATTGTGACATCACACGCTGAAGGGGGGGGGGAAGGGGGGTCAGCTCGAGCTCATCTCACAGGGGCATTGTGACATCACACGCTGAAGACTAAATCCGCACCGCAGCGCCCCCCTGAAAAGGGGGGGGGGGCAGCGCTTTAAAACCTCTGTAACTTAAAAAATACGCGCCCAAATTAAGTGAAAATATCACGGTCCGAGCGAGCGCGCGAGATTGGCGATTGAGGCGGTGCGAAAACCGTGGCGCTACGGTTCGCCTTTTTTCCGCAATCGATGTTACGTACGGTTGAGGTCATTTCCAAAAATTTACACAAGATCTGAGTTTTAATAGTATACTAGACCGAGTGGGCCCGTTGGGCCCGTCCTCGTAGGGTTTCCATTGTAACCGGGAGGCGGGGAGGGGAGGGGGGAGGGGGGACCAC
>NW_027602227.1:0-44188 GCF_053455715.1 Rhinoraja longicauda | reverse complement strand
CGTCCGGTCTTGTCCGGTCTTGTCTGGGTCTCGTCCGGTCTTGTCCGGTCTTGTCTGGGTCTCGTCCGGTCTTGTCCGATCTTGTCTGGGTCTCGTCCGGTCTTGTCCGGTCTTGTCTGGGTCTCGTCCGGTCTTGTCCGGTCTTGTCCGGTCTTGTCTGGGTCTTGTCCGGTCTTGTCCGGTCTTGTCTGGGTCTTGTCCGGTCTTGTCTGGGTCATGTCCGGTCATGTCCGGTCTTGTCTGGGTCTTGTCTGGGTCTTGTCTCGGTCTTGTCCGGTCTTGTCTGGGTCTTGTCCGGTCTTGTCCGGTCTTGTCTGGGTCTTGTCCGGTCTTGTCTGGGTCTTGTCCGATCTTGTCCGGTCTTGTCTGGGTCTTGTCCGGTCTTGTCCGGTCTTGTCTGGGTCTTGTCCGGTCTTGTCTGGGTCTTGTCCGGTCTTGTCCGGTCTTGTCTGGGTCTTCTCCGGTCTTGTCCGGTCTTGTCTGGGTCTTGTCCGGTCTTGCCTGGGTCTTGTCCGGTCTTGTCTGGGTCTTGTCCGGTCTTGTCTGTGTCTTGTCCGGTCATGTCCAGTCTTGTCTGGGTCTTGTCCGGTCTTGTCCGGTCTTGTCTGGGTCTTGTCCGGTCTTGTCCGGTCTTGTCTGGGTCTTGTCCTGTCTTATCCGGTCTTGTCTGGGTCTTGTCCGGCCTTGTCTGGGTCTTGTC
Source organism: Rhinoraja longicauda (assembly GCF_053455715.1). Lineage (NCBI taxonomy): Eukaryota > Metazoa > Chordata > Chondrichthyes > Rajiformes > Arhynchobatidae > Rhinoraja > Rhinoraja longicauda. Next base: position 43,488 of record NW_027602227.1, on the reverse strand, counting down.
CGGTCTTGTCTGTGTCTTGTCCGGTCATGTCCGGTCTTGTCTGGGTCTTGTCCGGTCTTGTCCGGTCTTGTCTGGGTCTTGTCCGGTCTTGTCCGGTCTTGTCTGGGTCTTGTCCTGTCTTATCCGGTCTTGTCTGGGTCTTGTCCGGTCTTGTCCGGTCTTGTCTGGGTCTTGTCCGGTCTTGTCCGGTCTTGTCCGGTCTTGTCCGGTCTTGTCCGGTCTTGTCCGGTCTTGTCCGGTCTTGTCCGGTCTTGTCCGGTCTTGTCCGGGTCTTGTCCGGTCTTGTCTGGGTCTTGTCTCGGTCTTGTCCGGTCTTGTCTGGGTCTTGTACGGTCTTGTCCGGTCTTGTCTGGGTCTTGTCCGGTCTTGTCTGGGTCTTGTCCGGTCTTGTCTGGGTCTTGTCCGGTCTTGTCCGGTCTTGTCCGGTCTTGTCTGGGTCTTGTCCGGTCTTGTCTGGGTCTTGTCCGGTCTTGTCTGGGTCTTGTCCGGTCTTGTCTGTGTCTTGTCCGGTCATGTCCGGTCTTGTCTGGGTCTTGTCCGGTCTTGTCCGGTCTTGTCTGGGTCTTGTCCGGTCTTGTCCGGTCTTGTCCGGGTCTTGTCCTGTCTTATCCGGTCTTGTCTGGGTCTTGTCCGGTCTTGTCTGGGTCTTGTCCGGTCTTGTCTGTGTCTTGTCCGGTCATGTCCGGTCTTGTCTGGGTCTTGTCCGGTCTTGTCCGGTCTTGTCTGGGTCTTGTCCGGTCTTGTCCGGTCTTGTCTGGGTCTTGCCCTGTCTTATCCGGTCTTGTCTGGGTCTTGTCCGGTCTTGTCCGGTCTTGTCTGGGTCTTGTCCGGTCTTGTCCGGTCTTGTCTGGTCTTGTCCGGTCTTGTCCGGTCTTGTCCGGTCTTGTACGGTCTTGTCCGGTCTTGTCCGGGTCTTGTCCGGTCTTGTCCGGGTCTTGTCCGGTCTTGTCCGGTCTTGTCCGGGTCTAGTCCGGTCTTGTCCGGTCTTGTCCGGGTCTTGTCCGGTCTTGTCCGGTCTTGTTTGGGTCTTGTCCGGTCTTGTCTGGGTCTTGTCCGGTCTTGTCCGGTCTTGTCTGGGTCTTGTCCGGTCTTGTCTGGGTCTTGTCCGGTCTTGTCCGGTCTTGTCTGGGTCTTGTCCGGTCTTGTCTGGGTCTTGTCCGGTCTTGTCCGGTCTTGTCTGGGTCTTGTCTGGTCTTGTCCGGTCTTGTCCGGTCTTGTCTGAATCTTGTCCGTTCTTGTCCGGTCTTGTCCGGGTCTTGTCCGGTCTTGTCCGGCCTTGTCCGGGTCTTGTCCGGTCTTGTCCGGCCTTGTCCGGGTCTTGTCCGGCCTTGTCTGGGTGTTGTCCGGTCTTGTCCGGCCTTGTCTGTGTCTTGTCCGGTCTTGTCCGGCCTTGTCTGGTCTTGTCCGGTCTTGTCTGGGTCTCGTCCGGTCCTGTCCGTTCTTGTCTGGGTCTCGTCCGGTCTTGTCCGGTCTTGTCTGGGTCTCGTCCGGTCTTGTCCGGTCATGTCTGGGTCTCGTCCGGTCTTGTCCGGTCATGTCTGGGTCTCGTCCGGTCTTGTCCGGTCTTGTCTGGGTCTCGTCCGGTCTTGTCCGTTCTTGTCTGGGTCTCGTCCGGTCTTGTCCGGTCTTGTCTGGGTCTCGTCCGGTCTTGTCCGGTCTTGTCTGGGCCTTGTCCGGTCTTGTCCGATCTTGTCTGGGTCTCGTCCGGTCTTGTCCGGTCTTGTCTGGGTCTCGTCCGGTCTTGTCCGGTCTTGTCCGGTCTTGTCCGGTCTTGTCTGGGTCTTGTCCGGTCTTGTCCGGTCTTGTCTGGTTCTTGTCCGGTCTTGTCCGGTCTTGTCCGTGTCTTGTCCGGTCTTGTCCGATCTTGTCTGGGTCTTGTCCGGTCTTGTCTGGGTCTTGTCCGGTCTTGTCCGGGTCTTGTCCGGTCTTGTCCGGTCTTGTCCGTTCTTGTCTGGGTCTTGTCCGGTCTTGTCCGTGTCTTGTCCGGTCTTGTCCGATCTTGTCTGGGTCTTGTCCGGTCTTGTCTGGGTCTTGTCCGGTCTTGTCCGGGTCTTGTCCGGTCTTGTCCGGTCTTGTCCGGGTCTTGTCCGGTCTTGTCCGGTCTTGTCTGGGTCTTGTCCGGTCTTGTCCGGTCTTGTCCGGGTCTTGTCTGGGTCTTGTCCGGTCTTGTCTGGGTCTTGTCCGGTCTTGTCCGGTCTTGTCTGGGTCTTGTCCGGTCTTGTCTGGGTCTTGTCCGGTCTTGTCTGGGTCTTGTCCGGTCTTGTCCGGTCTTGTCTGGGTCTTGTCCGGTCTTGTCTGGGTCTTGTCCGGTCTTGTCCGGTGTTGTCTGGGTCTTGTCCTGTCTTGTCCGGTGTTGTCTGGGTCTTGTCCGGTCTTGTCCGGTGTTGTCTGGGTCTTGTCCGGTCTTGTCCGGTCTTGTCTGGGTCTTGTCCGGTCTTGTCCGGTCTTGTCTTGGTCTTGTCCGGTCTTGTCTGGGTCTTGTCTGGGTCTTGTCTGGGTCTTGTCTGGGTCTTGTCCGGTCTTGTCCGGTCTTGTCTGGGTCTTGTCCGGTTTGTCCGGTCTTGTCCGGTCTTGTCTGGGTCTTGTCCGGTCTTGTCCGGTCTTGTCTGGGTCTTGTCCGGTCTTGTCTGGGTCTTGTCCGGTCTTGTCTGGGTCTTGTCCGGTCTTGTCCGGTCTTGTCTGGGTCTTGTCCGGTCTTGTCCGGTCTTGTCTGGGTCTTGTCTGGTCTTGTCCGGTCTTGTCCGGTCTTGTCTGAGTCTTGTCCGGTCTTGTCCGTCCTTGTCCGGGTCTTGTCCGGTCTTGTCCGGCCTTGTCCGGGTCTTGTCCGGCCTTGTCTGGGTGTTGTCCGGTCTTGTCCGGCCTTGTCTGGGTCTTGTCCGTTCTTGTCCGGCCTTGTCTGGTCTTGTCCGGTCTTGTCTGGGTCTCGTCCGGTCTTGTCCGGTCTTGTCTGGGTCTCGTCCGGTCTTGTCCGGTCTTGTCTGGGTCTCGTCCGGTCTTGTCCGGTCATGTCTGGGTCTCGTACGGTCTTTTCCGGTCATGTCTGGGTCTCGTCCGGTCTTGTCCGGTCTTGTCTGGGTCTCGTCCGGTCTTGTCCGGCCTTGTCTGTGTCTTGTCCGGTCTTGTCCGGCCTTGTCTGGTCTTGTCCGGTCTTGTCTGGGTCTCGTCCGGTCTTGTCCGTCCTTGTCCGGGTCTTGTCCGGTCTTGTCCGGCCTTGTCCGGGTCTTGTCCGGCCTTGTCTGGGTGTTGTCCGGTCTTGTCCGGCCTTGTCTGGGTCTTGTCCGTTCTTGTCCGGCCTTGTCTGGTCTTGTCCGGTCTTGTCTGGGTCTCGTCCGGTCTTGTCCGGTCTTGTCTGGGTCTCGTCCGGTCTTGTCCGGTCTTGTCTGGGTCTCGTCCGGTCTTGTCCGGTCATGTCTGGTCATGTCTGGGTCTCGTACGGTCTTTTCCGGTCATGTCTGGGTCTCGTCCGGTCTTGTCCGGTCTTGTCTGGGTCTCGTCCGGTCTTGTCCGGTCTTGTCTGGGTCTCGTCCGTTCTTGTCCGGTCTTGTCTGGGTCTCGTCCGGTCTTGTCCGATCTTGTCTGGGTCTCGTCCGGTCTTGTCCGGTCTTGTCTGGGTCTCGTCCGGTCTTGTCTGGTCTTGTCTGGGTCTCGTCCGGTCTTGTCCGTTCTTGTCCGGTCTTGTCTGGGTCTTGTCCGGTCTTGTCCGGTCTTGTCTGGGTCTTGTCCGGTCTTGTCCGGTCTTGTCTGGGTCTTGTCCGGTCTTGTCCGTGTCTTGTCCGGTCTTGTCCGATCTTGTCTGGGTCTTGTCCGGTCTTGTCTGGGTCTTGTCCGGTCTTGTCCGGGTCTTGTCCGGTCTTGTCCGGTCTTGTCCGGGTCTTGTCCGGTCTTGTCCGGTCTTGTCCGGGTCTTGTCTGGGTCTTGTCTCGGTCTTGTCCGGTCTTGTCTGGGTCTTGTCTGGTCTTGTCCGGTCTTGTCTGGGTCTTGTCCGGTCTTGTCCGTCTTGTCCGGTCTTGTCCGGTCTTGTCTGGGTCTTGTCTCGGTCTTGTCCGGTCTTGTCCGGTCTTGTCTGGGTCTTGTCTGGGTCTTGTCTCGGTCTTGTCCGGTCTTGTCTGGGTCTTGTCCGGTCTTGTCCGGTCTTGTCTGGGTCTTGTCCGGTCTTGTCTGGGTATTGTCCGGTCATGTCCGGTCTTGTCTGGGTCTTGTCCGGTCTTGTCCGGTCTTGTCTGGGTCTTGTCCGGTCTTGTCCGGTCTTGTCTGGGTCTTGTCCGGTCTTGTCCGGTCTTGTCTGGGTCTTGTCCGGTCTTGTCCGGTCTTGTCTGGGTCTTGTCCGGTCTTGTCCGGTCTTGTCTGGGTCTTGTCCGGTCTTGTCCGGTCTTGTCTGGTTCTTGTCCGGTCTTGTCCGGTGTTGTCTGGTTCTTGTCCGGTCTTGTCCGGTCGTGTCTGGGTCTCGTCCGGTCTTGTCCGGTCTTGTCTGGGTCTCGTCCGGTCTTGTCCGGTCTTGTCTGGGTCTCGTCCGGTCTCGTCCGGTCTTGTCCGGTCTTGTCTGGGTCTTGTCCGGTCTTGTCTGGGTCTTGTCCGGTCTTGTCCGGGTCTTGTCCGGTCTTGTCCGGTCTTGTCTGGGTCTTGTCCGGTCTTGTCCGGTCTTGTCTGGGTCTTGTCCGGGTCTTGTCCGGTCTTGTCCGGGTCTTGTCCGGGTCTTGTCCGGGTCTTGTCCGGTCTTGTCCGGTCTTGTCCGGGTCTTGTCCGGTCTTGTCTGGGTCTCGTCCGGTCTCGTCCGGTCTTGTCCGGTCTTGTCTGGGTCTTGTCCGGTCTTGTCTGGGTCTTGTCCGGTCTTGTCCGGGTCTTGTCCGGTCTTGTCCGGTCTTGTCTGGGTCTTGTCCGGTCTTGTCCGGTCTTGTCTGGGTCTTGTCCGGGTCTTGTCCGGTCTTGTCCGGGTCTTGTCCGGTCTTGTCCGGTCTTGTCCGGGTCTTGTCCGGTCTTGTCCGGTCTTGTCCGGTCTTGTCCGGGTCTTGTCCGGTCTTGTCTGGGTCTTGTCCGGTCTTGTCCGGTCTTGTCCGGTCTTGTCCGGTCTTGTCTGGGTCTTGTCCGGTCTTGTCCGGTCTTGTCTGGGTCTTGTCCGGTCTTGTCCGGTCTTGTCCGGTCTTGTCTGGGTCTTGTCCGGTCTTGTCCGGTCTTGTCTGGTTCTTGTCCGGTCTTGTCCGGTGTTGTCTGGGTCTTGTCCGGTCTTGTCCGGTCGTGTCTGGGTCTCGTCCGGTCTTGTCCGGTCTTGTCTGGGTCTCGTCCGGTCTTGTCCGGTCTTGTCTGGGTCTCGTCCGGTCTTGTCCGGTCTTGTCCGGTCTTGTCTGGGTCTTGTCCGGTCTTGTCTGGGTCTTGTCCGGTCTTGTCCGGGTCTTGTCCGGTCTTGTCCGGTTTTGTCTGGGTCTTGTCCGGTCTTGTCCGGTCTTGTCTGGGTCTTGTCCGGGTCTTGTCCGGTCTTGTCCGGGTCTTGTCCGGTCTTGTCCGGTCTTGTCCGGGTCTTGTCCGGTCTTGTCCGGTCTTGTCCGGGTCTTGTCCGTTCTTGTCTGGGTCTTGTCCGGTCTTGTCCGGTCTTGTCCGGTCTTGTCTGGGTCTTGTCCGGTCTTGTCCGGTCTTGTCTGGGTCTTGTCCGGTCTTGTCCGGTCTTGTCCGGTCTTGTCTGGGTCTTGTCCGGTCTTGTCCGGTCTTGTCTGAGTCTTGTCTGGGTCTTGTCCGGTCTTGTCCGGTCTTGTCTGGGTCTTGTCCGTTCTTGTCCGGTCTTGTCCGGTCTTGTCTGGGTCTTGTCCGGTCTTGTCCGGTCTTGTCCGGGTCTTGTCCGGTCTTGTCCGGGTCTTGTCCGGTCTTGTCTGGGTCTTGTCCGGTCTTGTCCGGTCTTGTCCGGTCTTGTCTGGGTCTTGTCCGGTCTTGTCCGGTCTTGTCTGGGTCTTGTCCGGTCTTGTCCGGTCTTGTCCGGTCTTGTCTGGGTCTTGTCCGGTCTTGTCCGGTCTTGTCTGAGTCTTGTCTGGGTCTTGTCCGGTCTTGTCCGGTCTTGTCTGGGTCTTGTCCGTTCTTGTCTGGGTCTTGTCCGTTCTTGTCCGGTCATGTCCGGTCTTGTCTGGGTCTTGTCCGGTCTTGTCCGGTCTTGTCTGGTCTTGTCCGGTCTTGTCTGGGTCTTGTCTGGGTCTTGTCCGGTCTTGTCCGGTCTTGTCCGGGTCTTGTCCGGTCTTGTCTGGGTCTTGTCCGGTCTTGTCCGGTCTTGTCTGGGTCTTGTCCGGTCTTGTCCGGTCTTGTCTGGGTCTTGTCCGGTCTTGTCCGGTCTTGTCCGGTCTTGTCCGGTCTTGTCCGGTCTTGTCCGGTCTTGTCTGGGTCTTGTCCGGTCTTGTCCGGTCTTGTCTGGGTCTTGTCCGGTCTTGTCCGGTCTTGTCTGGGTCTTGTCCGGTCTTGTCCGGTCTTGTCTGGGTCTTGTCCGGTCTTGTCCGGTCTTGTCTGGTTCTTGTCCGGTCTTGTCCGGTGTTGTCTGGGTCTTGTCCGGTCTTGTCCGGTCGTGTCTGGGTCTCGTCCGGTCTTGTCCGGTCTTGTCTGGGTCTCGTCCTGTCTTGTCCGGTCTTGTCTGGGTCTCGTTCGGTCTTGTCCGGTCTTGTCCGGTCTTGTCTGGGTCTTGTCCGGTCTTGTCCGGGTCTTGTCCGGTCTTGTCCGGTCTTGTCTGGGTCTTGTCCGGTCTTGTCCGGTCTTGTCTGGTTCTTGTCCGGGTCTTGTCCGTTCTTGTCCGGGTCTTGTCCGGTCTTGTCCGGTCTTGTCCGGGTCTTGTCCGGTCTTGTCCGGTCTTGTCCGGGTCTTGTCCGGTCTTGTCTGGGTCTTGTCCGGTCTTGTCCGGTCTTGTCCGGTCTTGTCTGGGTCTTGTCCGGTCTTGTCCGGTCTTGTCTGGGTCTTGTCCGGTCTTGTCCGGTCTTTTCCGGTCTTGTCTGGGTCTTGTCCGGTCTTGTCCGGTCTTGTCTGAGTCTTGTCTGGGTCTTGTCCGGTCTTGTCCGGTCTTGTCTGGGTCTTGTCCGGTCTTGTCCGGTCTTGTCCGGTCTTGTCTGGGTCTTGTCCGGTCTTGTCCGTTCTTGTCCGGTCTTGTCCGGTCTTGTCTGGGTCTTGTCTGGGTCTTGTCCGGTCTTGTCCGGTCTTGTCCGTGTCTTGTCCGGTCTTGTCTGGGTCTTGTCCGGTCTTGTCCGGTCTTGTCTGGGTCTTGTCCGGTCTTGTCCGGTCTTGTCTGGGTCTTGTCCGATCTTGTCCGGTCTTGTCCGGTCTTGTCCGGTCTTGTCCGGTCTTGTCCGGTCTTGTATGGGTCTTGTCCGGTCTTGTCCGGTCTTGTCTGGGCCTTGTCCGGTCTTGTCCGGGCCTTGTCCGGTCTTGTCCGGTCTTGTCTGGGTCTTGTCCGGTCTTGTCCGGTCTTGTCCGGTCTTGTGCGGTCTTGTCTGGGTCTTGTCTCGGTCTTGTCCGGTCTTGTCTGGGTCTTGTACGGTCTTGTCCGGTCTTGTCTGGGTCTTGTCCGGTCTTGTCTGGGTCTTGTCCGGTCTTGTCTGGGTCTTGTCCGGTCTTGTCTGGGTCTTGTCCGGTCATGTCCGGTCTTGTCTGGGTCTTGTCTGGGTCTTGTCTCGGTCTTGTCCGGTCTTGTCTGGGTCTTGTCCGGTCTTGTCCGGTCTTGTCTGGGTCTTGTCCGGTCTTGTCTGGGTCTTGTCCGATCTTGTCCGGTCTTGTCTGGGTCTTGTCCGGTCTTGTCTGGGTCTTGTCCGGTCTTGTCTGGGTCTTGTCTGGTCTTGTCCGGTCTTGTCTGGGTCTTGTCCGGTCTTGTCCGGTCTTGTCTGGGTCTTGTCCGGTCTTGTCTGGGTCTTGTCCGGTCTTGTCTGTGTCTTGTCCGGTCATGTCCGGTCTTGTCTGGGTCTTGTCCGGTCTTGTCCGGTCTTGTCTGGGTCTTGTCCGGTCTTGTCCGGTCTTGTCTGGGTCTTGTCCTGTCTTATCCGGTCTTGTCTGGGTCTTGTCCGGTCTTGTCCGGTCTTGTCTGGGTCTTGTCCGGTCTTGTCCGGTCTTGTCTGGTCTTGTCCGGTCTTGTCCGGTCTTGTCTGGGTCTTGTCCGGTCTTGTCTGTGTCTTGTCCGGTCATGTCCGGTCTTGTCTGGGTCTTGTCCGGTCTTGTCCGGTCTTGTCCGGTCATGTCTGGGTCTTGTCCGGTCTTGTCCGGTCTTGTCTGGGTCTTGTCCTGTCTTATCCGGTCTTGTCTGGGTCTTGTCCGGTCTTGTCTGGGTCTTGTCCGGTCTTGTTTGTGTCTTGTCCGGTCATGTCCGGTCTTGTCTGGGTCTTGTCCGGTCTTGTCCGGTCTTGTCTGGGTCTTGTCCGGTCTTGTCCGGTCTTGTCTGGGTCTTGTCCTGTCTTATCCGGTCTTGTCTGGGTCTTGTCCGGTCTTGTCCGGTCTTGTCTGGGTCTTGTCCGGTCTTGTCCGGTCTTGTTTGGGTCTTGTCCGGTCTTGTCTGGGTCTTGTCCGGTCTTGTCCGGTCTTGTCTGGGTCTTGTCCGGTCTTGTCCGGTCTTGTCTGGGTCTTGTCCGGTCTTGTCCGGTCTTGTCTGGGTCTTGTCCGGTCTTGTCTGGGTCTTGTCCGGTCTTGTCCGGTCTTGTCTGGGTCTTGTCCGGTCTTGTCCGGTCTTGTCTGGGTCTTGTCCGTTCTTGTCTGGGTCTTGTCCGTTCTTGTCCGGTCTTGTCCGGTCTTGTCTGGGTCTTGTCCGGTCTTGTCCGGTCTTGTCCGGTCTTGTCCGGTCTTGTCTGGGTCTTGTCTGGGTCTTGTCCGGTCTTGTCCGGTCTTGTCCGGGTCTTGTCCGGTCTTGTCTGGGTCTTGTCCGGTCTTGTCCGGTCTTGTCCGGTCTTGTCCGGGTCTTGTCCGGTCTTGTCCGGTCTTGTCCGGGTCTTGTCTGGGTCTTGTCCGGTCTTGTCTGGGTCTTGTCCGGTCTTGTCCGTCTTGTCCGGTCTTGTCCGGTCTTGTCTGGGTCTTGTCTCGGTCTTGTCCGGTCTTGTCTGGGTCTTGTCCGGTCTTGTCCGGTCTTGTCTGGGTCTTGTCCGGTCTTGTCTGGGTCTTGTCCGGTCTTGTCTGGGTCTTGTCCGGTCTTGTCTGGGTCTTGTCCGGTCTTGTCCGGTCTTGTCTGGGTCTTGTCTGGGTCTTGTCTCGGTCTTGTCCGGTCTTGTCTGGGTCTTGTCCGGTCTTGTCCGGTCTTGTCTGGGTCTTGTCCGGTCTTGTCTGGGTATTGTCCGGTCATGTCCGGTCTTGTCTGGGTCTTGTCCGGTCTTGTCTGGGTCTTGTCCGGTCTTGTCCGGTCTTGTCTGGGTCTTGTCCGGTCTTGTCCGGTCTTGTCTGGGTCTTGTCCGGTCTTGTCCGGTCTTGTCTGGGTCTTGTCCGGTCTTGTCCGGTCTTGTCTGGGTCTTGTCCGGTCTTGTCCGGTCTTGTCTGGTTCTTGTCCGGTCTTGTCCGGTGTTGTCTGGGTCTTGTCCGGTCTTGTCCGGTCGTGTCTGGGTCTCGTCCGGTCTTGTCCGGTCTTGTCTGGGTCTCGTCCGGTCTTGTCCGGTCTTGTCTGGGTCTCGTCCGGTCTTGTCCGGTCTTGTCCGGTCTTGTCTGGGTCTTGTCCGGTCTTGTCTGGGTCTTGTCCGGTCTTGTCCGGGTCTTGTCCGGTCTTGTCCGGTTTTGTCTGGGTCTTGTCCGGTCTTGTCCGGTCTTGTCTGGGTCTTGTCCGGGTCTTGTCCGGTCTTGTCCGGGTCTTGTCCGGTCTTGTCCGGTCTTGTCCGGGTCTTGTCCGGTCTTGTCCGGTCTTGTCCGGGTCTTGTCCGGTCTTGTCTGGGTCTTGTCCGGTCTTGTCCGGTCTTGTCCGGTCTTGTCTGGGTCTTGTCCGGTCTTGTCCGGTCTTGTCTGGGTCTTGTCCGGTCTTGTCCGGTCTTGTCCGGTCTTGTCTGGGTCTTGTCCGGTCTTGTCCGGTCTTGTCTGAGTCTTGTCTGGGTCTTGTCCGGTCTTGTCCGGTCTTGTCTGGGTCTTGTCCGTTCTTGTCCGGTCTTGTCCGGTCTTGTCTGGGTCTTGTCCGGTCTTGTCCGGTCTTGTCCGGGTCTTGTCCGGTCTTGTCCGGGTCTTGTCCGGTCTTGTCTGGGTCTTGTCCGGTCTTGTCCGGTCTTGTCCGGTCTTGTCTGGGTCTTGTCCGGTCTTGTCCGGTCTTGTCTGGGTATTGTCCGGTCTTGTCCGGTCTTGTCCGGTCTTGTCTGGGTCTTGTCCGGTCTTGTCCGGTCTTGTCTGAGTCTTGTCTGGGTCTTGTCCGGTCTTGTCCGGTCTTGTCTGGGTCTTGTCCGTTCTTGTCTGGGTCTTGTCCGTTCTTGTCCGGTCATGTCCGGTCATGTCTGGGTCTTGTCCGGTCTTGTCCGGTCTTGTCCGGTCTTGTCCGGTCTTGTCCGGTCTTGTCTGGGTCTTGTCTGGGTCTTGTCCGGTCTTGTCCGGTCTTGTCCGGGTCTTGTCCGGTCTTGTCTGGGTCTTGTCCGGTCTTGTCCGGTCTTGTCTGGGTCTTGTCCGGTCTTGTCCGGTCTTGTCTGGGTCTTGTCCGGTCTTGTCCGGTCTTGTCCGGTCTTGTCCGGTCTTGTCCGGTCTTGTCCGGTCTTGTCTGGGTCTTGTCCGGTCTTGTCCGGTCTTGTCTGGGTCTTGCCCGGTCTTGTCCGGTCTTGTCTGGGTCTTGTCCGGTCATGTCCGGTCTTGTCTGGGTCTTGTCCGGTCTTGTCCGGTCTTGTCTGGGTCTTGTCCGGTCTTGTCCGGTCTTGTCTGGGTCTTGTCCGGTCTTGTCCGGTCTTGTCTGGTTCTTGTCCGGTCTTGTCCGGTGTTGTCTGGGTCTTGTCCGGTCTTGTCAGGTCGTGTCTGGGTCTCGTCCGGTCTTGTCCGGTCTTGTCTGGGTCTCGTCCGGTCTTGTCCGGTCTTGTCTGGGTCTCGTTCGGTCTTGTCCGGTCTTGTCCGGTCTTGTCTGGGTCTTGTCCGGTCTTGTCCGGGTCTTGTCCGGTCTTGTCCGGTCTTGTCTGGGTCTTGTCCGGTCTTGTCCGGTCTTGTCTGGTTCTTGTCCGGGTCTTGTCCGGTCTTGTCCGGGTCTTGTCCGGTCTTGTCCGGTCTTGTCCGGGTCTTGTCCGATCTTGTCCGGTCTTGTCCGGGTCTTGTCCGGTCTTGTCTGGGTCTTGTCCGGTCTTGTCCGGTCTTGTCCGGTCTTGTCTGGGTCTTGTCCGGTCTTGTCCGGTCTTGTCTGGGTCTTGTCCGGTCTTGTCCGGTCTTTTCCGGTCTTGTCTGGGTCTTGTCCGGTCTTGTCCGGTCTTGTCTGAGTCTTGTCTGGGTCTTGTCCGGTCTTGTCCGGTCTTGTCTGGGTCTTGTCCGGTCTTGTCCGGTCTTGTCCGGTCTTGTCTGGGTCTTGTCCGGTCTTGTCCGTTCTTGTCCGGTCTTGTCCGGTCTTGTCTGGGTCTTGTCTGGGTCTTGTCCGGTCTTGTCCGGTCTTGTCCGTGTCTTGTCCGGTCTTGTCTGGGTCTTGTCCGGTCTTGTCCGGTCTTGTCTGGGTCTTGTCCGGTCTTGTCCGGTCTTGTCTGGGTCTTGTCCGATCTTGTCCGGTCTTGTCCGGTCTTGTCCGGTCTTGTCCGGTCTTGTCCGGTCTTGTATGGGTCTTGTCCGGTCTTGTCCGGTCTTGTCTGGGCCTTGTCCGGTCTTGTCCGGGCCTTGTCCGGTCTTGTCCGGTCTTGTCTGGGTCTTGTCCGGTCTTGTCCGGTCTTGTCCGGTCTTGTGCGGTCTTGTCTGGGTCTTGTCTCGGTCTTGTCCGGTCTTGTCTGGGTCTTGTACGGTCTTGTCCGGTCTTGTCTGGGTCTTGTCCGGTCTTGTCTGGGTCTTGTCCGGTCTTGTCTGGGTCTTGTCCGGTCTTGTCTGGGTCTTGTCCGGTCATGTCCGGTCTTGTCTGGGTCTTGTCTGGGTCTTGTCTCGGTCTTGTCCGGACTTGTCTGGGTCTTGTCCGGTCTTGTCCGGTCTTGTCTGGGTCTTGTCCGGTCTTGTCTGGGTCTTGTCCGATCTTGTCCGGTCTTGTCTGGGTCTTGTCCGGTCTTGTCTGGGTCTTGTCCGGTCTTGTCTGGGTCTTGTCCGGTCTTGTCCGGTCTTGTCTGGGTCTTGTCCGGTCTTGTCCGGTCTTGTCTGGGTCTTGTCCGGTCTTGTCTGGGTCTTGTCCGGTCTTGTCTGTGTCTTGTCCGGTCATGTCCGGTCTTGTCTGGGTCTTGTCCGGTCTTGTCCGGTCTTGTCTGGGTCTTGTCCGGTCTTGTCCGGTCTTGTCTGGGTCTTGTCCTGTCTTATCCGGTCTTGTCTGGGTCTTGTCCGGTCTTGTCCGGTCTTGTCTGGGTCTTGTCCGGTCTTGTCCGGTCTTGTCTGGTCTTGTCCGGTCTTGTCCGGTCTTGTCTGGGTCTTGTCCGGTCTTGTCTGTGTCTTGTCCGGTCATGTCCGGTCTTGTCTGGGTCTTGTCCGGTCTTGTCCGGTCTTGTCCGGTCATGTCTGGGTCTTGTCCGGTCTTGTCCGGTCTTGTCTGGGTCTTGTCCTGTCTTATCCGGTCTTGTCTGGGTCTTGTCCGGTCTTGTCTGGGTCTTGTCCGGTCTTGTCTGTGTCTTGTCCGGTCATGTCCGGTCTTGTCTGGGTCTTGTCCGGTCTTGTCCGGTCTTGTCTGGGTCTTGTCCGGTCTTGTCCGGTCTTGTCTGGGTCTTGTCCTGTCTTATCCGGTCTTGTCTGGGTCTTGTCCGGTCTTGTCCGGTCTTGTCTGGGTCTTGTCCGGTCTTGTCCGGTCTTGTCTGGTCTTGTCCGGTCTTGTCCGGTCTTGTCCGGTCTTGTCTGGGTCTTGTCCGGTCTTGTCCGGTCTTGTCCGGGTCTTGTCCGGTCTTGTACGGTCTTGTCCGGTCTTGTCCGGGTCTTGTCCGGTCTTGTCCGGGTCTTGTCCGGTCTTGCCCGGTCTTGTCCGGGTCTTGTCCGGTCTTGTCCGGTCTTGTCCGGGTCTTGTCCGGTCTTGTCCGGTCTTGTTTGGGTCTTGTCCGGTCTTGTCTGGGTCTTGTCTGGGTCTTGTCCGGTCTTGTCCGGTCTTGTCTGGGTCTTGTCCGGTCTTGTCTGGGTCTTGTCCGGTCTTGTCCGGTCTTGTCTGGTCTTGTCCGGTCTTGTCCGGTCTTGTCCGGTCTTGTCTGGGTCTTGTCCGGTCTTGTCCGGTCTTGTCCGGGTCTTGTCCGGTCTTGTACGGTCTTGTCCGGTCTTGTCCGGGTCTTGTCCGGTCTTGTCCGGGTCTTGTCCGGTCTTGCCCGGTCTTGTCCGGGTCTTGTCCGGTCTTGTCCGGTCTTGTCCGGGTCTTGTCCGGTCTTGTCCGGTCTTGTTTGGGTCTTGTCCGGTCTTGTCTGGGTCTTGTCCGGTCTTGTCCGGTCTTGTCTGGGTCTTGTCCGGTCTTGTCTGGGTCTTGTCCGGTCTTGTCCGGTCTTGTCTGGGTCTTGTCCGGTCTTGTCTGGGTCTTGTCCGGTCTTGTCCGGTCTTGTCTGGGTCTTGTCCGGTCTTGTCCGGTCTTGTCTGGGTCTTGTCCGGTCTTGTCTGGGTCTTGTTCGGTCTTGTCCGGTCTTGTCTGAGTCTTGTCTGGGTCTTGTCCGGTCTTGTCCGGTCTTGTCTGGGTCTTGTCCATTCTTGTCTGGGTCTTGTCCGTTCTTGTCCGGTCATGTCCGGTCTTGTCTGGGTCTTGTCCGGTCTTGTCCGGTCTTGTCCGGTCTTGTCCGGTCTTGTCTGGGTCTTGTCTGGGTCTTGTCCGGTCTTGTCCGGTCTTGTCCGGGTCTTGTCCGGTCTTGTCTGGGTCTTGTCCGGTCTTGTCCGGTCTTGTCTGGGTCTTGTCCGGTCTTGTCCGGTCTTGTCTGGGTCTTGTCCGGTCTTGTCCGGTCTTGTCCGGTCTTGTCCGGTCTTGTCCGGTCTTGTCCGGTCTTGTCTGGGTCTTGTCCGGTCTTGTCCGGTCTTGTCTGGGTCTTGTCCGGTCTTGTCCGGTCTTGTCTGGGTCTTGTCCGGTCTTGTCTGGGTCTTGTCCGGTCTTGTCCGGTCTTGTCTGAGTCTTGTCTGGGTCTTGTCCGGTCTTGTCCGGTCTTGTCTGGGTCTTGTCCGTTCTTGTCTGGGTCTTGTCCGTTCTTGTCCGGTCATGTCCTGTCTTGTCTGGGTCTTGTCCGGTCTTGTCCGGTCTTGTCCGGTCTTGTCCGGTCTTGTCTGGGTCTTGTCTGGGTCTTGTCCGGTCTTGTCCGGTCTTGTCCGGGTCTTGTCCGGTCTTGTCTGGGTCTTGTCCGGTCTTGTCCGGTCTTGTCTGGGTCTTGTCCGGTCTTGTCCGGTCTTGTCTGGGTCTTGTCCGGTCTTGTCCGGTCTTGTCCGGTCTTGTCCGGTCTTGTCCGGTCTTGTCCGGTCTTGTCTGGGTCTTGTCCGGTCTTGTCCGGTCTTGTCTGGGTCTTGCCCGGTCTTGTCCGGTCTTGTCTGGGTCTTGTCCGGTCTTATCCGGTCTTGTCTGGGTCTTGTCCGGTCTTGTCCGGTCTTGTCTGGGTCTTGTCCGGTCTTGTCCGGTCTTGTCTGGGTCTTGTCCGGTCTTGTCCGGTCTTGTCTGGTTCTTGTCCGGTCTTGTCCGGTGTTGTCTGGGTCTTGTCCGGTCTTGTCCGGTCGTGTCTGGGTCTCGTCCGGTCTTGTCCGGTCTTGTCTGGGTCTCGTCCGGTCTTGTCCGGTCTTGTCTGGGTCTCGTTCGGTCTTGTCCGGTCTTGTCCGGTCTTGTCTGGGTCTTGTCCGGTCTTGTCCGGGTCTTGTCCGGTCTTGTCCGGTCTTGTCTGGGTCTTGTCCGGTCTTGTCCGGTCTTGTCTGGTTCTTGTCCGGGTCTTGTCCGGTCTTGTCCGGGTCTTGTCCGGTCTTGTCCGGTCTTGTCCGGGTCTTGTCCGGTCTTGTCCGGTCTTGTCCGGGTCTTGTCCGGTCTTGTCTGGGTCTTGTCCGGTCTTGTCCGGTCTTGTCCGGTCTTGTCTGGGTCTTGTCCGGTCTTGTCCGGTCTTGTCTGGGTCTTGTCCGGTCTTGTCCGGTCTTTTCCGGTCTTGTCTGGGTCTTGTCCGGTCTTGTCCGGTCTTGTCTGAGTCTTGTCTGGGTCTTGTCCGGTCTTGTCCGGTCTTGTCTGGGTCTTGTCCGGTCTTGTCCGGTCTTGTCCGGTCTTGTCTGGGTCTTGTCCGGTCTTGTCCGTTCTTGTCCGGTCTTGTCCGGTCTTGTCTGGGACTTGTCTGGGTCTTGTCCGGTCTTGTCCGGTCTTGTCCGTGTCTTGTCCGGTCTTGTCTGGGTCTTGTCCGGTCTTGTCCGGTCTTGTCTGGGTCTTGTCCGGTCTTGTCCGGTCTTGTCTGGGTCTTGTCCGATCTTGTCCGGTCTTGTCCGGTCTTGTCCGGTCTTGTCCGGTCTTGTCCGGTCTTGTATGGGTCTTGTCCGGTCTTGTATGGGTCTTGTCCGGTCTTGTCCGGTCTTGTCTGGGCCTTGTCCGGTCTTGTCCGGGCCTTGTCCGGTCTTGTCCGGTCTTGTCTGGGTCTTGTCCGGTCTTGTCCGGTCTTGTCCGGTCTTGTGCGGTCTTGTCTGGGTCTTGTCTCGGTCTTGTCCGGTCTTGTCTGGGTCTTGTACGGTCTTGTCCGGTCTTGTCTGGGTCTTGTCCGGTCTTGTCTGGGTCTTGTCCGGTCTTGTCTGGGTCTTGTCCGGTCTTGTCTGGGTCTTGTCCGGTCATGTCCGGTCTTGTCTGGGTCTTGTCTGGGTCTTGTCTCGGTCTTGTCCGGTCTTGTCTGGGTCTTGTCCGGTCTTGTCCGGTCTTGTCTGGGTCTTGTCCGGTCTTGTCTGGGTCTTGTCCGATCTTGTCCGGTCTTGTCTGGGTCTTGTCCGGTCTTGTCTGGGTCTTGTCCGGTCTTGTCTGGGTCTTGTCCGGTCTTGTCCGGTCTTGTCTGGGTCTTGTCCGGTCTTGTCTGGGTCTTGTCCGGTCTTGTCTGGGTCTTGTCCGGTCTTGTCTGTGTCTTGTCCGGTCATGTCCGGTCTTGTCTGGGTCTTGTCCGGTCTTGTCCGGTCTTGTCTGGGTCTTGTCCGGTCTTGTCCGGTCTTGTCTGGGTCTTGTCCTGTCTTATCCGGTCTTGTCTGGGTCTTGTCCGGTCTTGTCCGGTCTTGTCTGGGTCTTGTCCGGTCTTGTCCGGTCTTGTCTGGTCTTGTCCGGTCTTGTCCGGTCTTGTCTGGGTCTTGTCCGGTCTTGTCTGTGTCTTGTCCGGTCATGTCCGGTCTTGTCTGGGTCTTGTCCGGTCTTGTCCGGTCTTGTCCGGTCATGTCTGGGTCTTGTCCGGTCTTGTCCGGTCTTGTCTGGGTCTTGTCCTGTCTTATCCGGTCTTGTCTGGGTCTTGTCCGGTCTTGTCTGGGTCTTGTCCGGTCTTGTCTGTGTCTTGTCCGGTCATGTCCGGTCTTGTCTGGGTCTTGTCCGGTCTTGTCCGGTCTTGTCTGGGTCTTGTCCGGTCTTGTCCGGTCTTGTCTGGGTCTTGTCCTGTCTTATCCGGTCTTGTCTGGGTCTTGTCCGGTCTTGTCCGGTCTTGTCTGGGTCTTGTCCGGTCTTGTCCGGTCTTGTCTGGTCTTGTCCGGTCTTGTCCGGTCTTGTCCGGTCTTGTCTGGGTCTTGTCCGGTCTTGTCCGGTCTTGTCCGTGTCTTGTCCGGTCTTGTACGGTCTTGTCCGGTCTTGTCCGGGTCTTGTCCGGTCTTGTCCGGGTCTTGTCCGGTCTTGTCCGGTCTTGTCCGGGTCTTGTCCGGTCTTGTCCGGTCTTGTCCGGGTCTTGTCCGGTCTTGTCCGGTCTTGTTTGGGTCTTGTCCGGTCTTGTCTGGGTCTTGTCCGGTCTTGTCCGGTCTTGTCTGGGTCTTGTCCGGTCTTGTCTGGGTCTTGTCCGGTCATGTCCGGTCTTGTCTGGGTCTTGTCCGGTCTTGTCTGGGTCTTGTCCGGTCTTGTCCGGTCTTGTCTGGGTCTTGTCTGGTCTTGTCCGGTCTTGTCCGGTCTTGTCTGAGTCTTGTCCGTTCTTGTCCGGTCTTGTCCGGGTCTTGTCCGGTCTTGTCCGGCCTTGTCCGGGTCTTGTCCGGTCTTGTCCGGCCTTGTCCGGGTCTTGTCCGGCCTTGTCTGGGTGTTGTCCGGTCTTGTCCGGCCTTGTCTGTGTCTTGTCCGGTCTTGTCCGGCCTTGTCTGGTCTTGTCCGGTCTTGTCTGGGTCTCGTCCGGTCTTGTCCGTTCTTGTCTGGGTCTCGTCCGGTCTTGTCCGGTCTTGTCTGGGTCTCGTCCGGTCTTGTCCGGTCATGTCTGGGTCTCGTCCGGTCTTGTCCGGTCATGTCTGGGTCTCGTCCGGTCTTGTCCGGTCTTGTCTGGGTCTCGTCCGGTCTTGTCCGTTCTTGTCTGGGTCTCGTCCGGTCTTGTCCGGTCTTGTCTGGGTCTCGTCCGGTCTTGTCCGGTCTTGTCTGGGTCTCGTCCGGTCTTGTCCGATCTTGTCTGGGTCTCGTCCGGTCTTGTCCGGTCTTGTGTGGGTCTCGTCTGGTCTTGTCCGGTCTTGTCCGGTCTTGTCTGGGTCTTGTCCGGTCTTGTCCGGTCTTGTCTGGGTCTTGTCCGGTCTTGTCCGGTCTTGTCCGTGTCTTGTCCGGTCTTGTCCGATCTTGTCTGGGTCTTGTCCGGTCTTGTCTGGGTCTTGTCCGGTCTTGTCCGGGTCTTGTCCGGTCTTGTCCGGTCTTGTCCGTTCTTGTCTGGGTCTTGTCCGGTCTTGTCCGTGTCTTGTCCGGTCTTGTCCGATCTTGTCTGGGTCTTGTCCGGTCTTGTCTGGGTCTTGTCCGGTCTTGTCCGGTCTTGTCCGGGTCTTGTCTGGGTCTTGTCCGGTCTTGTCTGGGTCTTGTCCGGTCTTGTCCGGTCTTGTCTGGGTCTTGTCCGGTCTTGTCTGGGTCTTGTCCGGTCTTGTCCGGTCTTGTCTGGGTCTTGTCCGGTCTTGTTCGGTCTTGTCCGGTCTTGTCTGGGTCTTGGACACATTAGAGGCAGATAACATGTTCCCAATGTTAGGGGAGTCCAGAACAAGGGGCCACAGTTTGAGAATAAGGGGTAGGCCATTTAGAACGGAGATGAGGAAGAACTTTTTCAGTCAGAGGGTGGTGAAGGTGTGGAATTCTCTGCCTCAGAAGGCAGTGGAGGCCAGTTCGTTGTATGCTTTCAAGAGAGAGCTGGATAGAGCTCTTGAGGATAGCGGAGTGAGGGGGTATGGGGAGAAGGCAGGAACGGGGTACTGATTGAGTGATCAGCCATGATCGCATTGAATGGCGGTGCTGGCTCGAAGGGCTGAATGGCCTACTCCTGCACCTATTGTCTATTGTCTATTGTCTATTGTCTTGTCCGGTCTTGTCCGGTCTTGTCCGGGTCTTGTCCGGTCTTGTCTGGGTCTTGTCCGGTCTTGTCCGGTCTTGTCCGGGTCTTGTCTGGGTCTTGTCCGGTCTTGTCTGGGTCTTGTCCGGTCTTGTCCGGTCTTGTCTGGGTCTTGTCCGGTCTTGTCTGGGTCTTGTCCGGTCTTGTCCGGTCTTGTCTGGGTCTTGTCCGGTCTTGTTCGGTCTTGTCCGGTCTTGTCTGGGTCTTGTCCGGTCTTGTCCGGTCTTGTCTGGGTCTTGTCCGGTCTTGTCTGGGTCTTGTCCGGTCTTGTCCGGTGTGGTCTGGGTCTTGTCCTGTCTTGTCCGGTGTTGTCTGGGTCTTGTCCGGTCTTGTCCGGTGTTGTCTGGGTCTTGTCCGGTCTTGTCCGGTCTTGTCTGGGTCTTGTCCGGTCTTGTCTGGGTCTTGTCTGGGTCTTGTCCGGTCTTGTCTGGGTCTTGTCTGGGTCTTGTCTGGGTCTTGTCTGGGTCTTGTCCGGTCTTGTCCGGTCTTGTCTGGGTCTTGTCCGGTCTTGTCTGGTCTTGTCCGGTCTTGTCTGGGTCTTGTCCGGTCTTGTCCGGTCTTGTCTGGGTCTTGTCCGGTCTTGTCTGGGTCTTGTCCGGTCTTGTCTGGGTCTTGTCCGGTCTTGTCCGGTCTTGTCTGGGTCTTGTCCGGTCTTGTCCGGTCTTGTCTGGGTCTTGTCTGGTCTTGTCCGGTCTTGTCCGGTCTTGTCTGAGTCTTGTCCGGTCTTGTCCGTCCTTGTCCGGGTCTTGTCCGGTCTTGTCCGGCCTTGTCCGGGTCTTGTCCGGCCTTGTCTGGGTGTTGTCCGGTCTTGTCCGGCCTTGTCTGGGTCTTGTCCGTTCTTGTCCGGCCTTGTCTGGTCTTGTCCGGTCTTGTCTGGGTCTCGTCCGGTCTTGTCCGGTCTTGTCTGGGTCTCGTCCGGTCTTGTCCGGTCTTGTCTGGGTCTCGTCCGGTCTTGTCCGGTCACGTCTGGGTCTCGTACGGTCTTTTCCTGTCATGTCTGGGTCTCGTCCGGTCTTGTCCGGTCTTGTCTGGGTCTCGTCCGGTCTTGTCCGGTCTTGTCTGGGTCTCGTCCGTTCTTGTCCGGCTTGTCTGGGTCTCGTCCGGTCTTGTCCGATCTTGTCTGGGTCTCGTCCGGTCTTGTCCGGTCTTGTCTGGGTCTCGTCCGGTCTTGTCTGGTCTTGTCTGGGTCTCGTCCGGTCTTGTCCGTTCTTGTCCGGTCTTGTCTGGGTCTTGTCCGGTCTTGTCCGGTCTTGTCTGGGTCTTGTCCGGTCTTGTCCGGTCTTGTCTGGGTCTTGTCCGGTCTTGTCCGTGACTTGTCCGGTCTTGTCCGATCTTGTCTGGGTCTTGTCCGGTCTTGTCTGGGTCTTGTCCGGTCTTGTCCGGGTCTTGTCCGGTCTTGTCCGGTCTTGTCCGGGTCTTGTCCGGTCTTGTCCGGTCTTGTCCGGTCTTGTCCGGGTCTTGTCTGGGTCTTGTCCGGTCTTGTCTGGGTCTTGTCCGGTCTTGTCCGGTCTTGTCCGGTCTTGTCCGGTCTTGTCCGGTCTTGTCTGGGTCTTGTCTCGGTCTTGTCCGGTCTTGTCTGGGTCTTGTCCGGTCTTGTCCGGTCTTGTCTGGGTCTTGTCTGGTCTTGTCTGGGTCTTGTCTGGGTCTTGTCTGGGTCTTGTCTCGGTCTTGTCTGGGTCATGTCCGGTCTTGTCCGGTCTTGTCTGGGTCTTGTCCGGTCTTGTCTGGGTATTGTCCGGTCATGTCCGGTCTTGTCTGGGTCTTGTCCGGTCTTGTCTGGGTCTTGTCCGGTCTTGTCCGGTCTTGTCTGGGTCTTGTCCGGTCTTGTCCGGTCTTGTCTGGGTCTCGTCCGGTCTTGTCCGGTCTTGTCCGGTCTTGTCTGGGTCTTGTCCGGTCTTGTCCGGTCTTGTCTGGGTCTTGTCCGGTCTTGTCCGGTCTTGTCTGGGTCTTGTCCGGTCTTGTCCGGTCTTGTCTGGGTCTTGTCCGGTCTTGTCCGGTCTTGTCTGGTTCTTGTCCGGTCTTGTCCGGTGTTGTCTGGGTCTCGTCCGGTCTTGTCCGGTCGTGTCTGGGTCTCGTCCGGTCTTGTCCGGTCTTGTCTGGGTCTCGTCCGGTCTTGTCCGGTCTTGTCTGGGTCTCGTCCGGTCTTGTCCGGTCTTGTCTGGGTCTCGTCCGGTCTTGTCCGGTCTTGTCCGGTCTTGTCTGGGTCTTGTCCGGTCTTGTCTGGGTCTTGTCCGGTCTTGTCCGGGTCTTGTCCGGTCTTGTCCGGTCTTGTCTGGGTCTTGTCCCGTCTTGTCCGGTCTTGTCTGGGTCTTGTCCGGGTCTTGTCCGGTCTTGTCCGTGTCTTGTCCGGTCTTGTCCGATCTTGTCTGGGTCTTGTCCGGTCTTGTCTGGGTCTTGTCCGGTCTTGTCCGGGTCTTGTCCGGTCTTGTCCGGTCTTGTCCGTTCTTGTCTGGGTCTTGTCCGGTCTTGTCCATGTCTTGTCCGGTCTTGTCCGATCTTGTCTGGGTCTTGTCCGGTCTTGTCTGGGTCTTGTCCGGTCTTGTCCGGTCTTGTCCGGGTCTTGTCTGGGTCTTGTCCGGTCTTGTCTGGGTCTTGTCCGGTCTTGTCCGGTCTTGTCTGGGTCTTGTCCGGTCTTGTCTGGGTCTTGTCCGGTCTTGTCCGGTCTTGTCTGGGTCTTGTCCGGTCTTGTTCGGTCTTGTCCGGTCTTGTCTGGGTCTTGGACACATTAGAGGCAGATAACATGTTCCCAATGTTAGGGGAGTCCAGAACAAGGGGCCACAGTTTGAGAATAAGGGGTAGGCCATTTAGAACGGAGATGAGGAAGAACTTTTTCAGTCAGAGGGTGGTGAAGGTGTGGAATTCTCTGCCTCAGAAGGCAGTGGAGGCCAGTTCGTTGTATGCTTTCAAGAGAGAGCTGGATAGAGCTCTTGAGGATAGCGGAGTGAGGGGGTATGGGGAGAAGGCAGGAACGGGGTACTGATTGAGTGATCAGCCATGATCGCATTGAATGGCGGTGCTGGCTCGAAGGGCTGAATGGCCTACTCCTGCACCTATTGTCTATTGTCTATTGTCTATTGTCTTGTCCGGTCTTGTCCGGTCTTGTCCGGGTCTTGTCCGGTCTTGTCCGGTCTTGTCTGGGTCTTGTCCGGTCTTGTCCGGTCTTGTCCGGGTCTTGTCTGGGTCTTGTCCGGTCTTGTCTGGGTCTTGTCCGGTCTTGTCCGGTCTTGTCTGGGTCTTGTCCGGTCTTGTCTGGGTCTTGTCCGGTCTTGTCCGGTCTTGTCTGGGTCTTGTCCGGTCTTGTTCGGTCTTGTCCGGTCTTGTCTGGGTCTTGTCCGGTCTTGTCCGGTCTTGTCTGGGTCTTGTCCGGTCTTGTCTGGGTCTTGTCCGGTCTTGTCCGGTGTTGTCTGGGTCTTGTCCTGTCTTGTCCGGTGTTGTCTGGGTCTTGTCCGGTCTTGTCCGGTGTTGTCTGGGTCTTGTCCGGTCTTGTCCGGTCTTGTCTGGGTCTTGTCCGGTCTTGTCTGGGTCTTGTCTGGGTCTTGTCCGGTCTTGTCTGGGTCTTGTCTGGGTCTTGTCTGGGTCTTGTCTGGGTCTTGTCCGGTCTTGTCCGGTCTTGTCTGGGTCTTGTCCGGTCTTGTCCGGTCTTGTCCGGTCTTGTCTGGGTCTTGTCCGGTCTTGTCCGGTCTTGTCTGGGTCTTGTCCGGTCTTGTCTGGGTCTTGTCCGGTCTTGTCTGGGTCTTGTCCGGTCTTGTCCGGTCTTGTCTGGGTCTTGTCCGGTCTTGTCCGGTCTTGTCTGGGTCTTGTCTGGTCTTGTCCGGTCTTGTCCGGTCTTGTCTGAGTCTTGTCCGGTCTTGTCCGTCCTTGTCCGGGTCTTGTCCGGTCTTGTCCGGCCTTGTCCGGGTCTTGTCCGGCCTTGTCTGGGTGTTGTCCGGTCTTGTCCGGCCTTGTCTGGGTCTTGTCCGTTCTTGTCCGGCCTTGTCTGGTCTTGTCCGGTCTTGTCTGGGTCTCGTCCGGTCTTGTCCGGTCTTGTCTGGGTCTCGTCCGGTCTTGTCCGGTCTTGTCTGGGTCTCGTCCGGTCTTGTCCGGTCATGTCTGGGTCTCGTACGGTCTTTTCCGGTCATGTCTGGGTCTCGTCCGGTCTTGTCCGGTCTTGTCTGGGTCTCGTCCGGTCTTGTCCGGTCTTGTCTGGGTCTCGTCCGTTCTTGTCCGGTCTTGTCTGGGTCTCGTCCGGTCTTGTCCGATCTTGTCTGGGTCTCGTCCGGTCTTGTCCGGTCTTGTCTGGGTCTCGTCCGGTCTTGTCTGGTCTTGTCTGGGTCTCGTCCGGTCTTGTCCGTTCTTGTCCGGTCTTGTCTGGGTCTTGTCCGGTCTTGTCCGGTCTTGTCTGGGTCTTGTCCGGTCTTGTCCGGTCTTGTCTGGGTCTTGTCCGGTCTTGTCCGTGTCTTGTCCGGTCTTGTCCGATCTTGTCTGGGTCTTGTTAGGGTTAGGGTTAGGGTTAGAGTTAGGGTTAGGGTTAGGGTTAGGGTTAGGGTTAGGGTTAGGGTTAGGGTTAGGGTTAGGGTTAGGGTTAGGGTTAGGGTTAGGGTTAGGGTTAGGGTTAGGGTTAGGGTTAGGGTTAGGGTTAGGGTTAGGGTTAGGGTTAGGGTTAGGGTTAGGGTTAGGGTTAGGGTTAGGGTTAGGGTTAGGGTTAGGGTTAGGGTTAGGGTTAGGGTTAGGGTTAGGGTTAGGGTTAGGGTTAGGGTTAGGGTTAGGGTTAGGGTTAGGGTTAGGGTTAGGGTTAGGGTTAGGGTTAGGGTTAGGGTTAGGGTTAGGGTTAGGGTTAGGGTTAGGGTTAGGGTTAGGGTTAGGGTTAGGGTTAGGGTTAGGGTTAGGGTTAGGGTTAGGGTTAGGGTTAGGGTTAGGGTTAGGGTTAGGGTTAGGGTTAGGGTTAGGGTTAGGGTTAGGGTTAGGGTTAGGGTTAGGGTTAGGGTTAGGGTTAGGGTTAGGGTTAGGGTTAGGGTTAGGGTTAGGGTTAGGGTTAGGGTTAGGGTTAGGGTTAGGGTTAGGGTTAGGGTTAGGGTTAGGGTTAGGGTTAGGGTTAGGGTTAGGGTTAGGGTTAGGGTTAGGGTTAGGGTTAGGGTTAGGGTTAGGGTTAGGGTTAGGGTTAGGGTTAGGGTTAGGGTTAGGGTTAGGGTTAGGGTTAGGGTTAGGGTTAGGGTTAGGGTTAGGGTTAGGGTTAGGGTTAGGGTTAGGGTTAGGGTTAGGGTTAGGGTTAGGGTTAGGGTTAGGGTTAGGGTTAGGGTTAGGGTTAGGGTTAGGGTTAGGGTTAGGGTTAGGGTTAGGGTTAGGGTTAGGGTTAGGGTTAGGGTTAGGGTTAGGGTTAGGGTTAGGGTTAGGGTTAGGGTTAGGGTTAGGGTTAGGGTTAGGGTTAGGGTTAGGGTTAGGGTTAGGGTTAGGGTTAGGGTTAGGGTTAGGGTTAGGGTTAGGGTTAGGGTTAGGGTTAGGGTTAGGGTTAGGGTTAGGGTTAGGGTTAGGGTTAGGGTTAGGGTTAGGGTTAGGGTTAGGGTTAGGGTTAGGGTTAGGGTTAGGGTTAGGGTTAGGGTTAGGGTTAGGGTTAGGGTTAGGGTTAGGGTTAGGGTTAGGGTTAGGGTTAGGGTTAGGGTTAGGGTTAGGGTTAGGGTTAGGGTTAGGGTTAGGGTTAGGGTTAGGGTTAGGGTTAGGGTTAGGGTTAGGGTTAGGGTTAGGGTTAGGGTTAGGGTTAGGGTTAGGGTTAGGGTTAGGGTTAGGGTTAGGGTTAGGGTTAGGGTTAGGGTTAGGGTTAGGGTTAGGGTTAGGGTTAGGGTTAGGGTTAGGGTTAGGGTTAGGGTTAGGGTTAGGGTTAGGGTTAGGGTTAGGGTTAGGGTTAGGGTTAGGGTTAGGGTTAGGGTTAGGGTTAGGGTTAGGGTTAGGGTTAGGGTTAGGGTTAGGGTTAGGGTTAGGGTTAGGGTTAGGGTTAGGGTTAGGGTTAGGGTTAGGGTTAGGGTTAGGGTTAGGGTTAGGGTTAGGGTTAGGGTTAGGGTTAGGGTTAGGGTTAGGGTTAGGGTTAGGGTTAGGGTTAGGGTTAGGGTTAGGGTTAGGGTTAGGGTTAGGGTTAGGGTTAGGGTTAGGGTTAGGGTTAGGGTTAGGGTTAGGGTTAGGGTTAGGGTTAGGGTTAGGGTTAGGGTTAGGGTTAGGGTTAGGGTTAGGGTTAGGGTTAGGGTTAGGGTTAGGGTTAGGGTTAGGGTTAGGGTTAGGGTTAGGGTTAGGGTTAGGGTTAGGGTTAGGGTTAGGGTTAGGGTTAGGGTTAGGGTTAGGGTTAGGGTTAGGGTTAGGGTTAGGGTTAGGGTTAGGGTTAGGGTTAGGGTTAGGGTTAGGGTTAGGGTTAGGGTTAGGGTTAGGGTTAGGGTTAGGGTTAGGGTTAGGGTTAGGGTTAGGGTTAGGGTTAGGGTTAGGGTTAGGGTTAGGGTTAGGGTTAGGGTTAGGGTTAGGGTTAGGGTTAGGGTTAGGGTTAGGGTTAGGGTTAGGGTTAGGGTTAGGGTTAGGGTTAGGGTTAGGGTTAGGGTTAGGGTTAGGGTTAGGGTTAGGGTTAGGGTTAGGGTTAGGGTTAGGGTTAGGGTTAGGGTTAGGGTTAGGGTTAGGGTTAGGGTTAGGGTTAGGGTTAGGGTTAGGGTTAGGGTTAGGGTTAGGGTTAGGGTTAGGGTTAGGGTTAGGGTTAGGGTTAGGGTTAGGGTTAGGGTTAGGGTTAGGGTTAGGGTTAGGGTTAGGGTTAGGGTTAGGGTTAGGGTTAGGGTTAGGGTTAGGGTTAGGGTTAGGGTTAGGGTTAGGGTTAGGGTTAGGGTTAGGGTTAGGGTTAGGGTTAGGGTTAGGGTTAGGGTTAGGGTTAGGGTTAGGGTTAGGGTTAGGGTTAGGGTTAGGGTTAGGGTTAGGGTTAGGGTTAGGGTTAGGGTTAGGGTTAGGGTTAGGGTTAGGGTTAGGGTTAGGGTTAGGGTTAGGGTTAGGGTTAGGGTTAGGGTTAGGGTTAGGGTTAGGGTTAGGGTTAGGGTTAGGGTTAGGGTTAGGGTTAGGGTTAGGGTTAGGGTTAGGGTTAGGGTTAGGGTTAGGGTTAGGGTTAGGGTTAGGGTTAGGGTTAGGGTTAGGGTTAGGGTTAGGGTTAGGGTTAGGGTTAGGGTTAGGGTTAGGGTTAGGGTTAGGGTTAGGGTTAGGGTTAGGGTTAGGGTTAGGGTTAGGGTTAGGGTTAGGGTTAGGGTTAGGGTTAGGGTTAGGGTTAGGGTTAGGGTTAGGGTTAGGGTTAGGGTTAGGGTTAGGGTTAGGGTTAGGGTTAGGGTTAGGGTTAGGGTTAGGGTTAGGGTTAGGGTTAGGGTTAGGGTTAGGGTTAGGGTTAGGGTTAGGGTTAGGGTTAGGGTTAGGGTTAGGGTTAGGGTTAGGGTTAGGGTTAGGGTTAGGGTTAGGGTTAGGGTTAGGGTTAGGGTTAGGGTTAGGGTTAGGGTTAGGGTTAGGGTTAGGGTTAGGGTTAGGGTTAGGGTTAGGGTTAGGGTTAGGGTTAGGGTTAGGGTTAGGGTTAGGGTTAGGGTTAGGGTTAGGGTTAGGGTTAGGGTTAGGGTTAGGGTTAGGGTTAGGGTTAGGGTTAGGGTTAGGGTTAGGGTTAGGGTTAGGGTTAGGGTTAGGGTTAGGGTTAGGGTTAGGGTTAGGGTTAGGGTTAGGGTTAGGGTTAGGGTTAGGGTTAGGGTTAGGGTTAGGGTTAGGGTTAGGGTTAGGGTTAGGGTTAGGGTTAGGGTTAGGGTTAGGGTTAGGGTTAGGGTTAGGGTTAGGGTTAGGGTTAGGGTTAGGGTTAGGGTTAGGGTTAGGGTTAGGGTTAGGGTTAGGGTTAGGGTTAGGGTTAGGGTTAGGGTTAGGGTTAGGGTTAGGGTTAGGGTTAGGGTTAGGGTTAGGGTTAGGGTTAGGGTTAGGGTTAGGGTTAGGGTTAGGGTTAGGGTTAGGGTTAGGGTTAGGGTTAGGGTTAGGGTTAGGGTTAGGGTTAGGGTTAGGGTTAGGGTTAGGGTTAGGGTTAGGGTTAGGGTTAGGGTTAGGGTTAGGGTTAGGGTTAGGGTTAGGGTTAGGGTTAGGGTTAGGGTTAGGGTTAGGGTTAGGGTTAGGGTTAGGGTTAGGGTTAGGGTTAGGGTTAGGGTTAGGGTTAGGGTTAGGGTTAGGGTTAGGGTTAGGGTTAGGGTTAGGGTTAGGGTTAGGGTTAGGGTTAGGGTTAGGGTTAGGGTTAGGGTTAGGGTTAGGGTTAGGGTTAGGGTTAGGGTTAGGGTTAGGGTTAGGGTTAGGGTTAGGGTTAGGGTTAGGGTTAGGGTTAGGGTTAGGGTTAGGGTTAGGGTTAGGGTTAGGGTTAGGGTTAGGGTTAGGGTTAGGGTTAGGGTTAGGGTTAGGGTTAGGGTTAGGGTTAGGGTTAGGGTTAGGGTTAGGGTTAGGGTTAGGGTTAGGGTTAGGGTTAGGGTTAGGGTTAGGGTTAGGGTTAGGGTTAGGGTTAGGGTTAGGGTTAGGGTTAGGGTTAGGGTTAGGGTTAGGGTTAGGGTTAGGGTTAGGGTTAGGGTTAGGGTTAGGGTTAGGGTTAGGGTTAGGGTTAGGGTTAGGGTTAGGGTTAGGGTTAGGGTTAGGGTTAGGGTTAGGGTTAGGGTTAGGGTTAGGGTTAGGGTTAGGGTTAGGGTTAGGGTTAGGGTTAGGGTTAGGGTTAGGGTTAGGGTTAGGGTTAGGGTTAGGGTTAGGGTTAGGGTTAGGGTTAGGGTTAGGGTTAGGGTTAGGGTTAGGGTTAGGGTTAGGGTTAGGGTTAGGGTTAGGGTTAGGGTTAGGGTTAGGGTTAGGGTTAGGGTTAGGGTTAGGGTTAGGGTTAGGGTTAGGGTTAGGGTTAGGGTTAGGGTTAGGGTTAGGGTTAGGGTTAGGGTTAGGGTTAGGGTTAGGGTTAGGGTTAGGGTTAGGGTTAGGGTTAGGGTTAGGGTTAGGGTTAGGGTTAGGGTTAGGGTTAGGGTTAGGGTTAGGGTTAGGGTTAGGGTTAGGGTTAGGGTTAGGGTTAGGGTTAGGGTTAGGGTTAGGGTTAGGGTTAGGGTTAGGGTTAGGGTTAGGGTTAGGGTTAGGGTTAGGGTTAGGGTTAGGGTTAGGGTTAGGGTTAGGGTTAGGGTTAGGGTTAGGGTTAGGGTTAGGGTTAGGGTTAGGGTTAGGGTTAGGGTTAGGGTTAGGGTTAGGGTTAGGGTTAGGGTTAGGGTTAGGGTTAGGGTTAGGGTTAGGGTTAGGGTTAGGGTTAGGGTTAGGGTTAGGGTTAGGGTTAGGGTTAGGGTTAGGGTTAGGGTTAGGGTTAGGGTTAGGGTTAGGGTTAGGGTTAGGGTTAGGGTTAGGGTTAGGGTTAGGGTTAGGGTTAGGGTTAGGGTTAGGGTTAGGGTTAGGGTTAGGGTTAGGGTTAGGGTTAGGGTTAGGGTTAGGGTTAGGGTTAGGGTTAGGGTTAGGGTTAGGGTTAGGGTTAGGGTTAGGGTTAGGGTTAGGGTTAGGGTTAGGGTTAGGGTTAGGGTTAGGGTTAGGGTTAGGGTTAGGGTTAGGGTTAGGGTTAGGGTTAGGGTTAGGGTTAGGGTTAGGGTTAGGGTTAGGGTTAGGGTTAGGGTTAGGGTTAGGGTTAGGGTTAGGGTTAGGGTTAGGGTTAGGGTTAGGGTTAGGGTTAGGGTTAGGGTTAGGGTTAGGGTTAGGGTTAGGGTTAGGGTTAGGGTTAGGGTTAGGGTTAGGGTTAGGGTTAGGGTTAGGGTTAGGGTTAGGGTTAGGGTTAGGGTTAGGGTTAGGGTTAGGGTTAGGGTTAGGGTTAGGGTTAGGGTTAGGGTTAGGGTTAGGGTTAGGGTTAGGGTTAGGGTTAGGGTTAGGGTTAGGGTTAGGGTTAGGGTTAGGGTTAGGGTTAGGGTTAGGGTTAGGGTTAGGGTTAGGGTTAGGGTTAGGGTTAGGGTTAGGGTTAGGGTTAGGGTTAGGGTTAGGGTTAGGGTTAGGGTTAGGGTTAGGGTTAGGGTTAGGGTTAGGGTTAGGGTTAGGGTTAGGGTTAGGGTTAGGGTTAGGGTTAGGGTTAGGGTTAGGGTTAGGGTTAGGGTTAGGGTTAGGGTTAGGGTTAGGGTTAGGGTTAGGGTTAGGGTTAGGGTTAGGGTTAGGGTTAGGGTTAGGGTTAGGGTTAGGGTTAGGGTTAGGGTTAGGGTTAGGGTTAGGGTTAGGGTTAGGGTTAGGGTTAGGGTTAGGGTTAGGGTTAGGGTTAGGGTTAGGGTTAGGGTTAGGGTTAGGGTTAGGGTTAGGGTTAGGGTTAGGGTTAGGGTTAGGGTTAGGGTTAGGGTTAGGGTTAGGGTTAGGGTTAGGGTTAGGGTTAGGGTTAGGGTTAGGGTTAGGGTTAGGGTTAGGGTTAGGGTTAGGGTTAGGGTTAGGGTTAGGGTTAGGGTTAGGGTTAGGGTTAGGGTTAGGGTTAGGGTTAGGGTTAGGGTTAGGGTTAGGGTTAGGGTTAGGGTTAGGGTTAGGGTTAGGGTTAGGGTTAGGGTTAGGGTTAGGGTTAGGGTTAGGGTTAGGGTTAGGGTTAGGGTTAGGGTTAGGGTTAGGGTTAGGGTTAGGGTTAGGGTTAGGGTTAGGGTTAGGGTTAGGGTTAGGGTTAGGGTTAGGGTTAGGGTTAGGGTTAGGGTTAGGGTTAGGGTTAGGGTTAGGGTTAGGGTTAGGGTTAGGGTTAGGGTTAGGGTTAGGGTTAGGGTTAGGGTTAGGGTTAGGGTTAGGGTTAGGGTTAGGGTTAGGGTTAGGGTTAGGGTTAGGGTTAGGGTTAGGGTTAGGGTTAGGGTTAGGGTTAGGGTTAGGGTTAGGGTTAGGGTTAGGGTTAGGGTTAGGGTTAGGGTTAGGGTTAGGGTTAGGGTTAGGGTTAGGGTTAGGGTTAGGGTTAGGGTTAGGGTTAGGGTTAGGGTTAGGGTTAGGGTTAGGGTTAGGGTTAGGGTTAGGGTTAGGGTTAGGGTTAGGGTTAGGGTTAGGGTTAGGGTTAGGGTTAGGGTTAGGGTTAGGGTTAGGGTTAGGGTTAGGGTTAGGGTTAGGGTTAGGGTTAGGGTTAGGGTTAGGGTTAGGGTTAGGGTTAGGGTTAGGGTTAGGGTTAGGGTTAGGGTTAGGGTTAGGGTTAGGGTTAGGGTTAGGGTTAGGGTTAGGGTTAGGGTTAGGGTTAGGGTTAGGGTTAGGGTTAGGGTTAGGGTTAGGGTTAGGGTTAGGGTTAGGGTTAGGGTTAGGGTTAGGGTTAGGGTTAGGGTTAGGGTTAGGGTTAGGGTTAGGGTTAGGGTTAGGGTTAGGGTTAGGGTTAGGGTTAGGGTTAGGGTTAGGGTTAGGGTTAGGGTTAGGGTTAGGGTTAGGGTTAGGGTTAGGGTTAGGGTTAGGGTTAGGGTTAGGGTTAGGGTTAGGGTTAGGGTTAGGGTTAGGGTTAGGGTTAGGGTTAGGGTTAGGGTTAGGGTTAGGGTTAGGGTTAGGGTTAGGGTTAGGGTTAGGGTTAGGGTTAGGGTTAGGGTTAGGGTTAGGGTTAGGGTTAGGGTTAGGGTTAGGGTTAGGGTTAGGGTTAGGGTTAGGGTTAGGGTTAGGGTTAGGGTTAGGGTTAGGGTTAGGGTTAGGGTTAGGGTTAGGGTTAGGGTTAGGGTTAGGGTTAGGGTTAGGGTTAGGGTTAGGGTTAGGGTTAGGGTTAGGGTTAGGGTTAGGGTTAGGGTTAGGGTTAGGGTTAGGGTTAGGGTTAGGGTTAGGGTTAGGGTTAGGGTTAGGGTTAGGGTTAGGGTTAGGGTTAGGGTTAGGGTTAGGGTTAGGGTTAGGGTTAGGGTTAGGGTTAGGGTTAGGGTTAGGGTTAGGGTTAGGGTTAGGGTTAGGGTTAGGGTTAGGGTTAGGGTTAGGGTTAGGGTTAGGGTTAGGGTTAGGGTTAGGGTTAGGGTTAGGGTTAGGGTTAGGGTTAGGGTTAGGGTTAGGGTTAGGGTTAGGGTTAGGGTTAGGGTTAGGGTTAGGGTTAGGGTTAGGGTTAGGGTTAGGGTTAGGGTTAGGGTTAGGGTTAGGGTTAGGGTTAGGGTTAGGGTTAGGGTTAGGGTTAGGGTTAGGGTTAGGGTTAGGGTTAGGGTTAGGGTTAGGGTTAGGGTTAGGGTTAGGGTTAGGGTTAGGGTTAGGGTTAGGGTTAGGGTTAGGGTTAGGGTTAGGGTTAGGGTTAGGGTTAGGGTTAGGGTTAGGGTTAGGGTTAGGGTTAGGGTTAGGGTTAGGGTTAGGGTTAGGGTTAGGGTTAGGGTTAGGGTTAGGGTTAGGGTTAGGGTTAGGGTTAGGGTTAGGGTTAGGGTTAGGGTTAGGGTTAGGGTTAGGGTTAGGGTTAGGGTTAGGGTTAGGGTTAGGGTTAGGGTTAGGGTTAGGGTTAGGGTTAGGGTTAGGGTTAGGGTTAGGGTTAGGGTTAGGGTTAGGGTTAGGGTTAGGGTTAGGGTTAGGGTTAGGGTTAGGGTTAGGGTTAGGGTTAGGGTTAGGGTTAGGGTTAGGGTTAGGGTTAGGGTTAGGGTTAGGGTTAGGGTTAGGGTTAGGGTTAGGGTTAGGGTTAGGGTTAGGGTTAGGGTTAGGGTTAGGGTTAGGGTTAGGGTTAGGGTTAGGGTTAGGGTTAGGGTTAGGGTTAGGGTTAGGGTTAGGGTTAGGGTTAGGGTTAGGGTTAGGGTTAGGGTTAGGGTTAGGGTTAGGGTTAGGGTTAGGGTTAGGGTTAGGGTTAGGGTTAGGGTTAGGGTTAGGGTTAGGGTTAGGGTTAGGGTTAGGGTTAGGGTTAGGGTTAGGGTTAGGGTTAGGGTTAGGGTTAGGGTTAGGGTTAGGGTTAGGGTTAGGGTTAGGGTTAGGGTTAGGGTTAGGGTTAGGGTTAGGGTTAGGGTTAGGGTTAGGGTTAGGGTTAGGGTTAGGGTTAGGGTTAGGGTTAGGGTTAGGGTTAGGGTTAGGGTTAGGGTTAGGGTTAGGGTTAGGGTTAGGGTTAGGGTTAGGGTTAGGGTTAGGGTTAGGGTTAGGGTTAGGGTTAGGGTTAGGGTTAGGGTTAGGGTTAGGGTTAGGGTTAGGGTTAGGGTTAGGGTTAGGGTTAGGGTTAGGGTTAGGGTTAGGGTTAGGGTTAGGGTTAGGGTTAGGGTTAGGGTTAGGGTTAGGGTTAGGGTTAGGGTTAGGGTTAGGGTTAGGGTTAGGGTTAGGGTTAGGGTTAGGGTTAGGGTTAGGGTTAGGGTTAGGGTTAGGGTTAGGGTTAGGGTTAGGGTTAGGGTTAGGGTTAGGGTTAGGGTTAGGGTTAGGGTTAGGGTTAGGGTTAGGGTTAGGGTTAGGGTTAGGGTTAGGGTTAGGGTTAGGGTTAGGGTTAGGGTTAGGGTTAGGGTTAGGGTTAGGGTTAGGGTTAGGGTTAGGGTTAGGGTTAGGGTTAGGGTTAGGGTTAGGGTTAGGGTTAGGGTTAGGGTTAGGGTTAGGGTTAGGGTTAGGGTTAGGGTTAGGGTTAGGGTTAGGGTTAGGGTTAGGGTTAGGGTTAGGGTTAGGGTTAGGGTTAGGGTTAGGGTTAGGGTTAGGGTTAGGGTTAGGGTTAGGGTTAGGGTTAGGGTTAGGGTTAGGGTTAGGGTTAGGGTTAGGGTTAGGGTTAGGGTTAGGGTTAGGGTTAGGGTTAGGGTTAGGGTTAGGGTTAGGGTTAGGGTTAGGGTTAGGGTTAGGGTTAGGGTTAGGGTTAGGGTTAGGGTTAGGGTTAGGGTTAGGGTTAGGGTTAGGGTTAGGGTTAGGGTTAGGGTTAGGGTTAGGGTTAGGGTTAGGGTTAGGGTTAGGGTTAGGGTTAGGGTTAGGGTTAGGGTTAGGGTTAGGGTTAGGGTTAGGGTTAGGGTTAGGGTTAGGGTTAGGGTTAGGGTTAGGGTTAGGGTTAGGGTTAGGGTTAGGGTTAGGGTTAGGGTTAGGGTTAGGGTTAGGGTTAGGGTTAGGGTTAGGGTTAGGGTTAGGGTTAGGGTTAGGGTTAGGGTTAGGGTTAGGGTTAGGGTTAGGGTTAGGGTTAGGGTTAGGGTTAGGGTTAGGGTTAGGGTTAGGGTTAGGGTTAGGGTTAGGGTTAGGGTTAGGGTTAGGGTTAGGGTTAGGGTTAGGGTTAGGGTTAGGGTTAGGGTTAGGGTTAGGGTTAGGGTTAGGGTTAGGGTTAGGGTTAGGGTTAGGGTTAGGGTTAGGGTTAGGGTTAGGGTTAGGGTTAGGGTTAGGGTTAGGGTTAGGGTTAGGGTTAGGGTTAGGGTTAGGGTTAGGGTTAGGGTTAGGGTTAGGGTTAGGGTTAGGGTTAGGGTTAGGGTTAGGGTTAGGGTTAGGGTTAGGGTTAGGGTTAGGGTTAGGGTTAGGGTTAGGGTTAGGGTTAGGGTTAGGGTTAGGGTTAGGGTTAGGGTTAGGGTTAGGGTTAGGGTTAGGGTTAGGGTTAGGGTTAGGGTTAGGGTTAGGGTTAGGGTTAGGGTTAGGGTTAGGGTTAGGGTTAGGGTTAGGGTTAGGGTTAGGGTTAGGGTTAGGGTTAGGGTTAGGGTTAGGGTTAGGGTTAGGGTTAGGGTTAGGGTTAGGGTTAGGGTTAGGGTTAGGGTTAGGGTTAGGGTTAGGGTTAGGGTTAGGGTTAGGGTTAGGGTTAGGGTTAGGGTTAGGGTTAGGGTTAGGGTTAGGGTTAGGGTTAGGGTTAGGGTTAGGGTTAGGGTTAGGGTTAGGGTTAGGGTTAGGGTTAGGGTTAGGGTTAGGGTTAGGGTTAGGGTTAGGGTTAGGGTTAGGGTTAGGGTTAGGGTTAGGGTTAGGGTTAGGGTTAGGGTTAGGGTTAGGGTTAGGGTTAGGGTTAGGGTTAGGGTTAGGGTTAGGGTTAGGGTTAGGGTTAGGGTTAGGGTTAGGGTTAGGGTTAGGGTTAGGGTTAGGGTTAGGGTTAGGGTTAGGGTTAGGGTTAGGGTTAGGGTTAGGGTTAGGGTTAGGGTTAGGGTTAGGGTTAGGGTTAGGGTTAGGGTTAGGGTTAGGGTTAGGGTTAGGGTTAGGGTTAGGGTTAGGGTTAGGGTTAGGGTTAGGGTTAGGGTTAGGGTTAGGGTTAGGGTTAGGGTTAGGGTTAGGGTTAGGGTTAGGGTTAGGGTTAGGGTTAGGGTTAGGGTTAGGGTTAGGGTTAGGGTTAGGGTTAGGGTTAGGGTTAGGGTTAGGGTTAGGGTTAGGGTTAGGGTTAGGGTTAGGGTTAGGGTTAGGGTTAGGGTTAGGGTTAGGGTTAGGGTTAGGGTTAGGGTTAGGGTTAGGGTTAGGGTTAGGGTTAGGGTTAGGGTTAGGGTTAGGGTTAGGGTTAGGGTTAGGGTTAGGGTTAGGGTTAGGGTTAGGGTTAGGGTTAGGGTTAGGGTTAGGGTTAGGGTTAGGGTTAGGGTTAGGGTTAGGGTTAGGGTTAGGGTTAGGGTTAGGGTTAGGGTTAGGGTTAGGGTTAGGGTTAGGGTTAGGGTTAGGGTTAGGGTTAGGGTTAGGGTTAGGGTTAGGGTTAGGGTTAGGGTTAGGGTTAGGGTTAGGGTTAGGGTTAGGGTTAGGGTTAGGGTTAGGGTTAGGGTTAGGGTTAGGGTTAGGGTTAGGGTTAGGGTTAGGGTTAGGGTTAGGGTTAGGGTTAGGGTTAGGGTTAGGGTTAGGGTTAGGGTTAGGGTTAGGGTTAGGGTTAGGGTTAGGGTTAGGGTTAGGGTTAGGGTTAGGGTTAGGGTTAGGGTTAGGGTTAGGGTTAGGGTTAGGGTTAGGGTTAGGGTTAGGGTTAGGGTTAGGGTTAGGGTTAGGGTTAGGGTTAGGGTTAGGGTTAGGGTTAGGGTTAGGGTTAGGGTTAGGGTTAGGGTTAGGGTTAGGGTTAGGGTTAGGGTTAGGGTTAGGGTTAGGGTTAGGGTTAGGGTTAGGGTTAGGGTTAGGGTTAGGGTTAGGGTTAGGGTTAGGGTTAGGGTTAGGGTTAGGGTTAGGGTTAGGGTTAGGGTTAGGGTTAGGGTTAGGGTTAGGGTTAGGGTTAGGGTTAGGGTTAGGGTTAGGGTTAGGGTTAGGGTTAGGGTTAGGGTTAGGGTTAGGGTTAGGGTTAGGGTTAGGGTTAGGGTTAGGGTTAGGGTTAGGGTTAGGGTTAGGGTTAGGGTTAGGGTTAGGGTTAGGGTTAGGGTTAGGGTTAGGGTTAGGGTTAGGGTTAGGGTTAGGGTTAGGGTTAGGGTTAGGGTTAGGGTTAGGGTTAGGGTTAGGGTTAGGGTTAGGGTTAGGGTTAGGGTTAGGGTTAGGGTTAGGGTTAGGGTTAGGGTTAGGGTTAGGGTTAGGGTTAGGGTTAGGGTTAGGGTTAGGGTTAGGGTTAGGGTTAGGGTTAGGGTTAGGGTTAGGGTTAGGGTTAGGGTTAGGGTTAGGGTTAGGGTTAGGGTTAGGGTTAGGGTTAGGGTTAGGGTTAGGGTTAGGGTTAGGGTTAGGGTTAGGGTTAGGGTTAGGGTTAGGGTTAGGGTTAGGGTTAGGGTTAGGGTTAGGGTTAGGGTTAGGGTTAGGGTTAGGGTTAGGGTTAGGGTTAGGGTTAGGGTTAGGGTTAGGGTTGGTTAGGGTTAGGGGTTAGGGTTAGGGTTAGGGTTAGGGTTAGGGTTAGGGTTAGGGTTAGGGTTAGGGTTAGGGTTAGGGTTAGGGTTAGGGTTAGGGTTAGGGTTAGGGTTAGGGTTAGGGTTAGGGTTAGGGTTAGGGTTAGGGTTAGGGTTAGGGTTAGGGTTAGGGTTAGGGTTAGGGTTAGGGTTAGGGTTAGGGTTAGGGTTAGGGTTAGGGTTAGGGTTAGGGTTAGGGTTAGGGTTAGGGTTAGGGTTAGGGTTAGGGTTAGGGTTAGGGTTAGGGTTAGGGTTAGGGTTAGGGTTAGGGTTAGGGTTAGGGTTAGGGTTAGGGTTAGGGTTAGGGTTAGGGTTAGGGTTAGGGTTAGGGTTAGGGTTAGGGTTAGGGTTAGGGTTAGGGTTAGGGTTAAGGGTTAGGGTTAGGGTTAGGGTTAGGGTTAGGGTTAGGGTTAGGGTTAGGGTTAGGGTTAGGGTTAGGGTTAGGGTTAGGGTTAGGGTTAGGGTTAGGGTTAGGGTTAGGGTTAGGGTTAGGGTTAGGGTTAGGGTTAGGGTTAGGGTTAGGGTTAGGGTTAGGGTTAGGGTTAGGGTTAGGGTTAGGGTTAGGGTTAGGGTTAGGGTTAGGGTTAGGGTTAGGGTTAGGGTTAGGGTTAGGGTTAGGGTTAGGGTTAGGGTTAGGGTTAGGGTTAGGGTTAGGGTTAGGGTTAGGGTTAGGGTTAGGGTTAGGGTTAGGGTTAGGGTTAGGGTTAGGGTTAGGGTTAGGGTTAGGGTTAGGGTTAGGGTTAGGGTTAGGGTTAGGGTTAGGGTTAGGGTTAGGGTTAGGGTTAGGGTTAGGGTTAGGGTTAGGGTTAGGGTTAGGGTTAGGGTTAGGGTTAGGGTTAGGGTTAGGGTTAGGGTTAGGGTTAGGGTTAGGGTTAGGGTTAGGGTTAGGGTTAGGGTTAGGGTTAGGGTTAGGGTTAGGGTTAGGGTTAGGGTTAGGGTTAGGGTTAGGGTTAGGGTTAGGGTTAGGGTTAGGGTTAGGGTTAGGGTTAGGGTTAGGGTTAGGGTTAGGGTTAGGGTTAGGGTTAGGGTTAGGGTTAGGGTTAGGGTTAGGGTTAGGGTTAGGGTTAGGGTTAGGGTTAGGGTTAGGGTTAGGGTTAGGGTTAGGGTTAGGGTTAGGGTTAGGGTTAGGGTTAGGGTTAGGGTTAGGGTTAGGGTTAGGGTTAGGGTTAGGGTTAGGGTTAGGGTTAGGGTTAGGGTTAGGGTTAGGGTTAGGGTTAGGGTTAGGGTTAGGGTTAGGGTTAGGGTTAGGGTTAGGGTTAGGGTTAGGGTTAGGGTTAGGGTTAGGGTTAGGGTTAGGGTTAGGGTTAGGGTTAGGGTTAGGGTTAGGGTTAGGGTTAGGGTTAGGGTTAGGGTTAGGGTTAGGGTTAGGGTTAGGGTTAGGGTTAGGGTTAGGGTTAGGGTTAGGGTTAGGGTTAGGGTTAGGGTTAGGGTTAGGGTTAGGGTTAGGGTTAGGGTTAGGGTTAGGGTTAGGGTTAGGGTTAGGGTTAGGGTTAGGGTTAGGGTTAGGGTTAGGGTTAGGGTTAGGGTTAGGGTTAGGGTTAGGGTTAGGGTTAGGGTTAGGGTTAGGGTTAGGGTTAGGGTTAGGGTTAGGGTTAGGGTTAGGGTTAGGGTTAGGGTTAGGGTTAGGGTTAGGGTTAGGGTTAGGGTTAGGGTTAGGGTTAGGGTTAGGGTTAGGGTTAGGGTTAGGGTTAGGGTTAGGGTTAGGGTTAGGGTTAGGGTTAGGGTTAGGGTTAGGGTTAGGGTTAGGGTTAGGGTTAGGGTTAGGGTTAGGGTTAGGGTTAGGGTTAGGGTTAGGGTTAGGGTTAGGGTTAGGGTTAGGGTTAGGGTTAGGGTTAGGGTTAGGGTTAGG
Organism: Rhinoraja longicauda; assembly: GCF_053455715.1. Classification (NCBI taxonomy): domain Eukaryota; kingdom Metazoa; phylum Chordata; class Chondrichthyes; order Rajiformes; family Arhynchobatidae; genus Rhinoraja; species Rhinoraja longicauda. The sequence goes on along the minus strand of NW_027602227.1, from coordinate 6,622 downwards.
GTTAGGGTTAGGGTTAGGGTTAGGGTTAGGGTTAGGGTTAGGGTTAGGGTTAGGGTTAGGGTTAGGGTTAGGGTTAGGGTTAGGGTTAGGGTTAGGGTTAGGGTTAGGGTTAGGGTTAGGGTTAGGGTTAGGGTTAGGGTTAGGGTTAGGGTTAGGGTTAGGGTTAGGGTTAGGGTTAGGGTTAGGGTTAGGGTTAGGGTTAGGGTTAGGGTTAGGGTTAGGGTTAGGGTTAGGGTTAGGGTTAGGGTTAGGGTTAGGGTTAGGGTTAGGGTTAGGGTTAGGGTTAGGGTTAGGGTTAGGGTTAGGGTTAGGGTTAGGGTTAGGGTTAGGGTTAGGGTTAGGGTTAGGGTTAGGGTTAGGGTTAGGGTTAGGGTTAGGGTTAGGGTTAGGGTTAGGGTTAGGGTTAGGGTTAGGGTTAGGGTTAGGGTTAGGGTTAGGGTTAGGGTTAGGGTTAGGGTTAGGGTTAGGGTTAGGGTTAGGGTTAGGGTTAGGGTTAGGGTTAGGGTTAGGGTTAGGGTTAGGGTTAGGGTTAGGGTTAGGGTTAGGGTTAGGGTTAGGGTTAGGGTTAGGGTTAGGGTTAGGGTTAGGGTTAGGGTTAGGGTTAGGGTTAGGGTTAGGGTTAGGGTTAGGGTTAGGGTTAGGGTTAGGGTTAGGGTTAGGGTTAGGGTTAGGGTTAGGGTTAGGGTTAGGGTTAGGGTTAGGGTTAGGGTTAGGGTTAGGGTTAGGGTTAGGGTTAGGGTTAGGGTTAGGGTTAGGGTTAGGGTTAGGGTTAGGGTTAGGGTTAGGGTTAGGGTTAGGGTTAGGGTTAGGGTTAGGGTTAGGGTTAGGGTTAGGGTTAGGGTTAGGGTTAGGGTTAGGGTTAGGGTTAGGGTTAGGGTTAGGGTTAGGGTTAGGGTTAGGGTTAGGGTTAGGGTTAGGGTTAGGGTTAGGGTTAGGGTTAGGGTTAGGGTTAGGGTTAGGGTTAGGGTTAGGGTTAGGGTTAGGGTTAGGGTTAGGGTTAGGGTTAGGGTTAGGGTTAGGGTTAGGGTTAGGGTTAGGGTTAGGGTTAGGGTTAGGGTTAGGGTTAGGGTTAGGGTTAGGGTTAGGGTTAGGGTTAGGGTTAGGGTTAGGGTTAGGGTTAGGGTTAGGGTTAGGGTTAGGGTTAGGGTTAGGGTTAGGGTTAGGGTTAGGGTTAGGGTTAGGGTTAGGGTTAGGGTTAGGGTTAGGGTTAGGGTTAGGGTTAGGGTTAGGGTTAGGGTTAGGGTTAGGGTTAGGGTTAGGGTTAGGGTTAGGGTTAGGGTTAGGGTTAGGGTTAGGGTTAGGGTTAGGGTTAGGGTTAGGGTTAGGGTTAGGGTTAGGGTTAGGGTTAGGGTTAGGGTTAGGGTTAGGGTTAGGGTTAGGGTTAGGGTTAGGGTTAGGGTTAGGGTTAGGGTTAGGGTTAGGGTTAGGGTTAGGGTTAGGGTTAGGGTTAGGGTTAGGGTTAGGGTTAGGGTTAGGGTTAGGGTTAGGGTTAGGGTTAGGGTTAGGGTTAGGGTTAGGGTTAGGGTTAGGGTTAGGGTTAGGGTTAGGGTTAGGGTTAGGGTTAGGGTTAGGGTTAGGGTTAGGGTTAGGGTTAGGGTTAGGGTTAGGGTTAGGGTTAGGGTTAGGGTTAGGGTTAGGGTTAGGGTTAGGGTTAGGGTTAGGGTTAGGGTTAGGGTTAGGGTTAGGGTTAGGGTTAGGGTTAGGGTTAGGGTTAGGGTTAGGGTTAGGGTTAGGGTTAGGGTTAGGGTTAGGGTTAGGGTTAGGGTTAGGGTTAGGGTTAGGGTTAGGGTTAGGGTTAGGGTTAGGGTTAGGGTTAGGGTTAGGGTTGAGGGTTAGGGTTAGGGTTAGGGTTAGGGTTAGGGTTAGGGTTAGGGTTAGGGTTAGGGTTAGGGTTAGGGTTAGGGTTAGGGTTAGGGTTAGGGTTAGGGTTAGGGTTAGGGTTAGGGTTAGGGTTAGGGTTAGGGTTAGGGTTAGGGTTAGGGTTAGGGTTAGGGTTAGGGTTAGGGTTAGGGTTAGGGTTAGGGTTAGGGTTAGGGTTAGGGTTAGGGTTAGGGTTAGGGTTAGGGTTAGGGTTAGGGTTAGGGTTAGGGTTAGGGTTAGGGTTAGGGTTAGGGTTAGGGTTAGGGTTAGGGTTAGGGTTAGGGTTAGGGTTAGGGTTAGGGTTAGGGTTAGGGTTAGGGTTAGGGTTAGGGTTAGGGTTAGGGTTAGGGTTAGGGTTAGGGTTAGGGTTAGGGTTAGGGTTAGGGTTAGGGTTAGGGTTAGGGTTAGGGTTAGGGTTAGGGTTAGGGTTAGGGTTAGGGTTAGGGTTAGGGTTAGGGTTAGGGTTAGGGTTAGGGTTAGGGTTAGGGTTAGGGTTAGGGTTAGGGTTAGGGTTAGGGTTAGGGTTAGGGTTAGGGTTAGGGTTAGGGTTAGGGTTAGGGTTAGGGTTAGGGTTAGGGTTAGGGTTAGGGTTAGGGTTAGGGTTAGGGTTAGGGTTAGGGTTAGGGTTAGGGTTAGGGTTAGGGTTAGGGTTAGGGTTAGGGTTAGGGTTAGGGTTAGGGTTAGGGTTAGGGTTAGGGTTAGGGTTAGGGTTAGGGTTAGGGTTAGGGTTAGGGTTAGGGTTAGGGTTAGGGTTAGGGTTAGGGTTAGGGTTAGGGTTAGGGTTAGGGTTAGGGTTAGGGTTAGGGTTAGGGTTAGGGTTAGGGTTAGGGTTAGGGTTAGGGTTAGGGTTAGGGTTAGGGTTAGGGTTAGGGTTAGGGTTAGGGTTAGGGTTAGGGTTAGGGTTAGGGTTAGGGTTAGGGTTAGGGTTAGGGTTAGGGTTAGGGTTAGGGTTAGGGTTAGGGTTAGGGTTAGGGTTAGGGTTAGGGTTAGGGTTAGGGTTAGGGTTAGGGTTAGGGTTAGGGTTAGGGTTAGGGTTAGGGTTAGGGTTAGGGTTAGGGTTAGGGTTAGGGTTAGGGTTAGGGTTAGGGTTAGGGTTAGGGTTAGGGTTAGGGTTAGGGTTAGGGTTAGGGTTAGGGTTAGGGTTAGGGTTAGGGTTAGGGTTAGGGTTAGGGTTAGGGTTAGGGTTAGGGTTAGGGTTAGGGTTAGGGTTAGGGTTAGGGTTAGGGTTAGGGTTAGGGTTAGGGTTAGGGTTAGGGTTAGGGTTAGGGTTAGGGTTAGGGTTAGGGTTAGGGTTAGGGTTAGGGTTAGGGTTAGGGTTAGGGTTAGGGTTAGGGTTAGGGTTAGGGTTAGGGTTAGGGTTAGGGTTAGGGTTAGGGTTAGGGTTAGGGTTAGGGTTAGGGTTAGGGTTAGGGTTAGGGTTAGGGTTAGGGTTAGGGTTAGGGTTAGGGTTAGGGTTAGGGTTAGGGTTAGGGTTAGGGTTAGGGTTAGGGTTAGGGTTAGGGTTAGGGTTAGGGTTAGGGTTAGGGTTAGGGTTAGGGTTAGGGTTAGGGTTAGGGTTAGGGTTAGGGTTAGGGTTAGGGTTAGGGTTAGGGTTAGGGTTAGGGTTAGGGTTAGGGTTAGGGTTAGGGTTAGGGTTAGGGTTAGGGTTAGGGTTAGGGTTAGGGTTAGGGTTAGGGTTAGGGTTAGGGTTAGGGTTAGGGTTAGGGTTAGGGTTAGGGTTAGGGTTAGGGTTAGGGTTAGGGTTAGGGTTAGGGTTAGGGTTAGGGTTAGGGTTAGGGTTAGGGTTAGGGTTAGGGTTAGGGTTAGGGTTAGGGTTAGGGTTAGGGTTAGGGTTAGGGTTAGGGTTAGGGTTAGGGTTAGGGTTAGGGTTAGGGTTAGGGTTAGGGTTAGGGTTAGGGTTAGGGTTAGGGTTAGGGTTAGGGTTAGGGTTAGGGTTAGGGTTAGGGTTAGGGTTAGGGTTAGGGTTAGGGTTAGGGTTAGGGTTAGGGTTAGGGTTAGGGTTAGGGTTAGGGTTAGGGTTAGGGTTAGGGTTAGGGTTAGGGTTAGGGTTAGGGTTAGGGTTAGGGTTAGGGTTAGGGTTAGGGTTAGGGTTAGGGTTAGGGTTAGGGTTAGGGTTAGGGTTAGGGTTAGGGTTAGGGTTAGGGTTAGGGTTAGGGTTAGGGTTAGGGTTAGGGTTAGGGTTAGGGTTAGGGTTAGGGTTAGGGTTAGGGTTAGGGTTAGGGTTAGGGTTAGGGTTAGGGTTAGGGTTAGGGTTAGGGTTAGGGTTAGGGTTAGGGTTAGGGTTAGGGTTAGGGTTAGGGTTAGGGTTAGGGTTAGGGTTAGGGTTAGGGTTAGGGTTAGGGTTAGGGTTAGGGTTAGGGTTAGGGTTAGGGTTAGGGTTAGGGTTAGGGTTAGGGTTAGGGTTAGGGTTAGGGTTAGGGTTAGGGTTAGGGTTAGGGTTAGGGTTAGGGTTAGGGTTAGGGTTAGGGTTAGGGTTAGGGTTAGGGTTAGGGTTAGGGTTAGGGTTAGGGTTAGGGTTAGGGTTAGGGTTAGGGTTAGGGTTAGGGTTAGGGTTAGGGTTAGGGTTAGGGTTAGGGTTAGGGTTAGGGTTAGGGTTAGGGTTAGGGTTAGGGTTAGGGTTAGGGTTAGGGTTAGGGTTAGGGTTAGGGTTAGGGTTAGGGTTAGGGTTAGGGTTAGGGTTAGGGTTAGGGTTAGGGTTAGGGTTAGGGTTAGGGTTAGGGTTAGGGTTAGGGTTAGGGTTAGGGTTAGGGTTAGGGTTAGGGTTAGGGTTAGGGTTAGGGTTAGGGTTAGGGTTAGGGTTAGGGTTAGGGTTAGGGTTAGGGTTAGGGTTAGGGTTAGGGTTAGGGTTAGGGTTAGGGTTAGGGTTAGGGTTAGGGTTAGGGTTAGGGTTAGGGTTAGGGTTAGGGTTAGGGTTAGGGTTAGGGTTAGGGTTAGGGTTAGGGTTAGGGTTAGGGTTAGGGTTAGGGTTAGGGTTAGGGTTAGGGTTAGGGTTAGGGTTAGGGTTAGGGTTAGGGTTAGGGTTAGGGTTAGGGTTAGGGTTAGGGTTAGGGTTAGGGTTAGGGTTAGGGTTAGGGTTAGGGTTAGGGTTAGGGTTAGGGTTAGGGTTAGGGTTAGGGTTAGGGTTAGGGTTAGGGTTAGGGTTAGGGTTAGGGTTAGGGTTAGGGTTAGGGTTAGGGTTAGGGTTAGGGTTAGGGTTAGGGTTAGGGTTAGGGTTAGGGTTAGGGTTAGGGTTAGGGTTAGGGTTAGGGTTAGGGTTAGGGTTAGGGTTAGGGTTAGGGTTAGGGTTAGGGTTAGGGTTAGGGTTAGGGTTAGGGTTAGGGTTAGGGTTAGGGTTAGGGTTAGGGTTAGGGTTAGGGTTAGGGTTAGGGTTAGGGTTAGGGTTAGGGTTAGGGTTAGGGTTAGGGTTAGGGTTAGGGTTAGGGTTAGGGTTAGGGTTAGGGTTAGGGTTAGGGTTAGGGTTAGGGTTAGGGTTAGGGTTAGGGTTAGGGTTAGGGTTAGGGTTAGGGTTAGGGTTAGGGTTAGGGTTAGGGTTAGGGTTAGGGTTAGGGTTAGGGTTAGGGTTAGGGTTAGGGTTAGGGTTAGGGTTAGGGTTAGGGTTAGGGTTAGGGTTAGGGTTAGGGTTAGGGTTAGGGTTAGGGTTAGGGTTAGGGTTAGGGTTAGGGTTAGGGTTAGGGTTAGGGTTAGGGTTAGGGTTAGGGTTAGGGTTAGGGTTAGGGTTAGGGTTAGGGTTAGGGTTAGGGTTAGGGTTAGGGTTAGGGTTAGGGTTAGGGTTAGGGTTAGGGTTAGGGTTAGGGTTAGGGTTAGGGTTAGGGTTAGGGTTAGGGTTAGGGTTAGGGTTAGGGTTAGGGTTAGGGTTAGGGTTAGGGTTAGGGTTAGGGTTAGGGTTAGGGTTAGGGTTAGGGTTAGGGTTAGGGTTAGGGTTAGGGTTAGGGTTAGGGTTAGGGTTAGGGTTAGGGTTAGGGTTAGGGTTAGGGTTAGGGTTAGGGTTAGGGTTAGGGTTAGGGTTAGGGTTAGGGTTAGGGTTAGGGTTAGGGTTAGGGTTAGGGTTAGGGTTAGGGTTAGGGTTAGGGTTAGGGTTAGGGTTAGGGTTAGGGTTAGGGTTAGGGTTAGGGTTAGGGTTAGGGTTAGGGTTAGGGTTAGGGTTAGGGTTAGGGTTAGGGTTAGGGTTAGGGTTAGGGTTAGGGTTAGGGTTAGGGTTAGGGTTAGGGTTAGGGTTAGGGTTAGGGTTAGGGTTAGGGTTAGGGTTAGGGTTAGGGTTAGGGTTAGGGTTAGGGTTAGGGTTAGGGTTAGGGTTAGGGTTAGGGTTAGGGTTAGGGTTAGGGTTAGGGTTAGGGTTAGGGTTAGGGTTAGGGTTAGGGTTAGGGTTAGGGTTAGGGTTAGGGTTAGGGTTAGGGTTAGGGTTAGGGTTAGGGTTAGGGTTAGGGTTAGGGTTAGGGTTAGGGTTAGGGTTAGGGTTAGGGTTAGGGTTAGGGTTAGGGTTAGGGTTAGGGTTAGGGTTAGGGTTAGGGTTAGGGTTAGGGTTAGGGTTAGGGTTAGGGTTAGGGTTAGGGTTAGGGTTAGGGTTAGGGTTAGGGTTAGGGTTAGGGTTAGGGTTAGGGTTAGGGTTAGGGTTAGGGTTAGGGTTAGGGTTAGGGTTAGGGTTAGGGTTAGGGTTAGGGTTAGGGTTAGGGTTAGGGTTAGGGTTAGGGTTAGGGTTAGGGTTAGGGTTAGGGTTAGGGTTAGGGTTAGGGTTAGGGTTAGGGTTAGGGTTAGGGTTAGGGTT